>NW_005353341.1:0-519 GCF_000412655.1 Myotis brandtii
ATAAAGGGAATTAATCATAGGTGTTTGCCAAGTTGGATTATAGGTAGTATGTCAAGGGCAGCATTTTATGACCCCTTCGTCAATTCTCATCGTTGGAAGTGAGATCATGCAGTGTGTTTACTGTAGAGCTGCACATGGTATTGCACTGAAGCAGTTCATAGGGTATGAGAACAATTGTAATGCTTAATTGTCTGACATTTTAACCAAGGAAAAACACACTTTTATAGGTTTAACTTACTGTGATATTTTCTTCTATTCCCCTTCCCATTCAGGTGTCTCCTGGTCACCTTAGGGAAAAGTACAGCTCGTGTGCTACAGTATTTGTAGACAGCACTATTTCTCAGTCTGATTTGAAAATCACCTTGCAGTGGTGAGTACAAATAGGGGACAGATCCCTTATCCTGCCCATATGTACTTTCATTTGATTGTCCTTTTCAGTGCTCAGGATAAAAAACTGATTAATTAATTAACTATATAATTAATCAATTATATATTGATTTCCACTTCCATTTTAATCTT
>NW_005353342.1:0-498 GCF_000412655.1 Myotis brandtii
TATTTTTTCTTTATTTCACTTATTTTTTGCTTTTCTTACTTGTTCTTTCTTCTTCTCTTTTTTACTGTTCTTTATATTCTTTACTCTTCTTTTTTACTCCTTTCTTTCCTTTCATATTAATTTTTCTTCTGCATTTTTTCCTTTATTTTTCTTCTTTTATTATTCTTGGTCTCTTTCCTCTTTCATTTTTCTTTTCTGTTTTTTTTTTTCATTGCTGTTGGATTCCTTTGTATGTTTTTGTTTGCTTTCTTGTTTTGTTTGATCAGCATCTGTAAAACAGCTCACACAATGTGATCAGGGTTGAGCCTCACATTCAGCCAGCCTGAGGGTGGATCCCACCCACAAGTGGTACAACAACAATCAAGATCCAGTTACAACAGAAGAGCCCACCCCCAAAACACACAAGGGACATTTCTAGAGCATCCAGCTCAGGAGACAAAGGAGGCTGCACCACTGGTTCTTACAGGACACTTCCTTTGAAAGACCACCCCACAAAGA
>NW_005353343.1:0-841 GCF_000412655.1 Myotis brandtii
GGCTAATATGCAAATCGACCGAATAGCAGAATGACCAATCGCTATCACATACACTGAGCACCAGGGGACAGGTGCTCAATGCAGGAGCTTCCCCCTGGTGGTCAGTGTGCTCCCATGAGGGAGCGCTGCTCAGCCAGAAGCCCTGAGCCGGGCTCACAGCTGGCGAGTGCAGTGGCGGTGGCGGTGGCGGTGGCATCCCGCCTCCCTGGCAGCACTAAGGATGTCCAACTGCCAGCTTAAGCCTAAGTGGTCAGTTGGACACCCCCTGAGGGCTCCCGGACTGCAAGAGGGACCCCCCCACCCCGAGTGCACGATTTCATGCACCGGACCTCTAGTATCAGATATGGTTTAGGAGCAGGACATATTATTATTGAATTTAATAATGCAATAGTTAAAGATGTATGGAGCAGATGGTTCAAGGGTTATATAATTCAGCTTCTCAACAATGCCAGGATTCTAGGTCAGCTTCATACTATTATCTTGTTTAAAAGATGGTTTTCCTATAGATCCGTCCTCTCATACTCACATAACCAGAGTTAAACCGGGACTTAAGAAGGTGGCTCTCTGGTCCTGCCGATGTGGCTCAGTTGGTTGGAGCATTGTCCTGTACACGGGAAAGTTGAGGGTTTGCTCCTGGTCAGGGCACTCATACCTAGGTTGTGGATTTGATCCCTGGTTGGGGAGTGTCCATAAGGCAACTGATCGATCTCTCTCTCACATCAATGTTTCTCTCCCTCTCCCTCTCTCTCTCCATCCCTCTCTTTCTCTTTTCCCCTTCCTTCCCTATTTTTTAAATGAGGAAGATATGCCTCAATAAACATATCCACAATGAGAATTTTAA
>NW_005353344.1:0-18720 GCF_000412655.1 Myotis brandtii
GATTCAGTAGAGCAAATGGAAACTTCTGGCATGCTTGGTTTTTTTTTTCCTTCAAACAAAAATTTAAAAATACCAACATTGTCCCAGAATCCCCACAGTCTCATAGCCAAGAATTGCAATTGTTACAAAATGCATTTTACCAAGGAAACAACAGTAAATCTCTAGTGGTTGAACATATGAAAGGCAAACTTGTTTTCTTCTCTTTTTGTCTGAAAGCAATGGAAGCCGCATTAGGCTGGGCTGAGCTATCTTTGAAGGGATCTGCCTTTTTCCTTCTCAGTGCTGCTCTCTGTCTCCCCGCCCCTCCCTGTAGGAAGGATGCCTTTGTATCATCTGTTCTCAAGGAAGACAATGCTGTTCCTGATGTGTCAGAAAGGCCTGCTGCATGCATGCCCTGACTCAGCTTGGAATTCCAGCCGCTGCAGAGCCTGTGTCCCAGGCAGAGAGAATGCTCAGTACCACATTCATCGTAACATGGGATCATTTTGAAATATTATCCATCCCTGTATTACAGCCTTTTGGGCTGTCACCATGCTAAACGGATAGGCCACTGCTATTTTGATCACTACTGATGCCCCCATCCAAAAGGGGTTTAGAACTTGGCATTTAAGAATAAGCAGGCAAACTCTGTGAATCCACAGTCTATTGCAACTATGTGCCTCTTTCTTTACAAATGTCTCAATATCTTCACTGCTATCTCCTCATACCCGCCAAGGGTACAAGTGTTTGTAGTAAGTCAGATCTTAATTATTACAGCATAGTAAATTACCACTTACCCAATGAATTATTTTTTCTAACACACACAAAAAATTAAATCTTATGGTTTTCAAGCTTCTTAAACACATTCAAATTTTGAAATATTCTTTTATCTATGTCACATTTGATCATCAAAGCAATCCTATATGAAAGGCAAGGAGAATGCTATTATCCACATTTTTATAATATGAAAACTGAGGCTTAAAACCAGTCTAACCATAAATAATAAGAAAGTGATGGAGCTAAGGTTTAAATCAAATTTTCCTTTTTTATTTCTCTATTGACACTGTAGAATTAAACAGGAAAACTTAGGAAGGAAAGTATAAGAAAACTTATCAATAGCCATGGCTTACATAAGCATTATATATGTTTTATGGAACACAGAGTTATATAAAATCCTGTTTTCAGTATCTCACTATTCAGTACATTTCATATCTGAGAGTTTAACCCTAAATAAACTTTCAGAGAGAAGTGGCCGTGTCCTCTGGACCAGCTTGAGGTTGAAGACTTTAGGACGGGGCAGTTTCATGTCCATCCTGGGCAAACGCAAATACATCTTTTCTTTGGACACTTTTATGAAATCATCCTTACCAGTATTCATTACCATTTATTTCTAGAAAATTCTATGGTCCTGTGCACATGGATTTTTTATCACACCCTGGACACAATGCTTGCTTTCTTCTCATGGATTCTCATGATATCATAGTCTTCAGTAAGAGAATTTGGCTTTCAGACAAATTCAGTAGCCCTTTTCATTTCAGACAAAATTCAGTAAATTTCATGATAATGAAAAGGGCTAAAGCACACAAAAAGACCTCTTCGATATTACTTTGCAAATTAAGTCTTTATGAATGAAATTCAGATTATATTCAATAACCCATCTATTTATCCAACTAATAGGATTCATCATTTATCCATATTAATAGAATTCATTGTAAAATATAAAGTTACAGATTATTTTATGACCAAAACATAACAACATATTTCTCTTGTAGTCAAAATAGCATACATTCAAACAATGATGTACTGTTTTAATCTACTCTGTTAGCAGGTTAAAAAATTAATTTCACCAATTATGACATAAAACTGGCATCATTAATAGTAGGAAAGAATGTAAATCTTTACAACCTACAAAAAATATTTTGGAATATGTATTTATATCCTTCAACAAGTTCAAATAATTAGATTGTAATTCCTCTCCTAGAAATAATTCCACTCTAATAAAACAGATAAAAAATGGACAAATATTTATGTCTCAATATATTTATTTAACAAATATTTATGTTAAAAAATAAATAGAAAGTACTTTAAATTTTCCCAAAATAGAAGAATGACTGAAGTAAAATATGGTATGAGGATATCAGAGAATATGTTGCACAGCTCATGTTTTTAAATATTTCATGACATTAAAAAAGCTCATAATAAATATTATGTGAAAGTAAAAGGATATAAATTTGCATGTGCAGAATGATCTCTATTATATAAAAACATAAATGCAAGTGAGAATGATCAGCTGCCTCCTGCATGCCCCACACTGGGGGTCAAGCCCACAACCCTGGCATGTGCCCTTGGCTGGAATCAAATCTGGGATCCTTCAGTCCGCAGGTGGACACTCTAACTAACCCCTAAGCCAAACTAGCTAAGGCTGGGGGCATTTGTTTACCATTGAGAAGGATGGAGGGGGGCAGTTTTGTGGTTTGGAACTGCATGGAGAGGCCAAGAGACAAAAATTGGAATCTCAGCCCTGATGAAGTTGTGGATCTTGGTAAAGAGGCTGTGCTTTTTAAAGGACCCAGAAAACTTTCTGTGCCTTGGAAGTAAAGATAAACAAAATATCCTGCCCTGAAACTACAAGCAAACAAAAAACTATACTCTCACATTCTATTCCTTGGTTCACCATTGTTTAAATAGTGAAAAAACTCCAGCCTAGAACCTGAAAACATTGTTTCCAAATGTCATTGTCTTCAGGCACCTTACAAACATGAACATGATATTCCCCTTTTCGGAGTTGGGCAGGAGGGAGGGGGCATGCAGGGGTGGGGGAGACACATTATCTTATGCTTCATGTTAATTTTTAAAACAAATTTTCAAAGATCAAGAAAACCTGGCATAGCAGATAACAGGTAATGTGAGGTAAAATCAACAGGGGAAATGTAACTAAATAACAGCAATAGACCCAGATATTGGAATTAGAAGATATATTTTTTAAAACTATTGTGCTGCACATGCTATGCTCAAAGAGTTAAAGACAAGCACAAATATTTCAGAAGGTAGCTGTAAACTATAAAAATGACATATTTGAAAAATAGCACATCTGAAATAGGACAATTGAAAAATATGATAACCTAAGCAAATAACTCAATGGGTAGATTTAAAAGCTGATTAAATGGAACAGAGAAAGAATTATTGTACTGATCTATTATCTCTTCACATAGTTTCCCTCTATACATGTCTGCCTCTGTCCATTTCCTCTTTATAAGAAAATCAGTCATATTAAATTAGTGCCCACCCTAATGACCTCATTATCTTAACTAATTATATCTGCTACAACTCTATTTCCAGATGAAGTCACATTCTTAGACACTTAGGGGTTGAAGGTCAACATATGCCTTTTTGGAGGACACAATTCAACCTGTAATAATGACCCTAACCACTTGCATCTCTATATATGACTAATCAAATGTAAAAACCATTGCTCTTCAGTGACTTCTACCTTAGGTATGATTCTTCTCTATAGCTATCAGTCAACTCTAGTCTAAATGTTTTATAAATGTCATGCTTAGGAAAGATTATTCTTTGTTCTTTAAGAACTACATAGCAGAACATTTGACTCCTTTTTTATTCCCTCATCATATCCCTCAGTTCCCATTTTTACACTTCAATGCTACAGTATCTAATTCAATTTCTTTGGTATTTTTGCCCTGAAGATATATGTCAATTTTTACTATGCCCTCGATAAATAAGTCCATTTCTGCTTAAGTATCCCTGTAACTGTTCTTGCTAAGTCTTCCTTGAACACTTTGGTGGCCGTGTTTATGGATTTCTTTCCATCTCCATTGTCCATACTTACAGCAAAGACTAAGCTCCCGTTACTTTTCAAGACGATGAAGAATAGCTGTTTTTGGAAAAAGAGGCCAGACAGACAAAAAATGTGCCAATTGGATGACAGCAATCCACAATCCCGGATCAAATATTTATAAAGATGAGTCTGGACCTTAAAAACCATATTGCCACACTGTATAGTAAGAAGAGTTAGCTTTTGGAGTTAGACACACCTGCGTTTAAGTTCCAGCTGTCTTTTATTCACCCTTGGACATAGTGCTTACCTTCTTTCTTATCCACAACATGAAAGTAAAGAGATCTACTTCACAAGATGTTTGTATGCATTAAATGGAATAGCACGAGTGAAGGATCTGGTAGATAGCAGATATTCAATAGGTGATCTGTCCTTTCCTGTTCCAATTTCTGACTTAAGGAAAACTGAACCAAAAGTCCATGAGAAATAAAATGGTACTGGCAACGCCTGATTTCATCTACTTTGGGATGTTGTCTTAATCATAGAGATTTGCAATCCACCTCAAAAACAGACTCTGAACACAACCCATGTCTGCCATACCAGCTGTGGTTTCCATCAGTCTTGATAAATGTAAGTATATAACCTTCCTAATTATATACTTCACCGGGAGTATATCCATGTATACTCTTTAATAACCATTGTCTTATGAATAATTAAAAATCAAAACTAGTAGAAATTTTTAGTACTGTTATTAATTTAAATAGTTTTTTTGAGTAATCAGATATATTTTCAACATGATTTATGATATCTGAGGCCGAACATTGTTTTCTCCCTCCAGGAAAATATAACCAATTCATAACATCCTTGGGGACAAGCCAGGATTGTCTATACAAAAAGCATTGGTCCCATTTGTCTTCACAACAGAACCCTGAGCTTGTTTATTCTATTCTGCAAAGGGCACATCCTTCATGGAAATCAAGACCTTCTAGCCCAGGTGTGAATCTTTGATGCAAGTCAGTCATGCTCAATTCACTCTCCTTGCCAGCTGATCTCTCCATTCTACAAATACCAGTAGCTACAGAATCAGAAAACTTTACCCAAAAAATCAATATTTAAACTTGAATGAACAACTATCACCAGGCTGCACCATATTATAGAAAGAGTGGAAAAAATTTGGATTACACAAAGAAATCACCAAACTACCGAGCTAGTTAAAAGCATAGACCCAGCTTAGTCATGCCATTAACCTTGCAATACTATGAGTTCATATTTTATGCAATTCAATTATTTTGCCTTGATTATCATGTTACAATGGGTTTATATATTAATTAAACTAAAAAGATGAATATAAAATAGAATTAGAGAGTCACATAATTAATTAAACCCACAGATCCATGACCATTCTGAAAATGTATTTATAGTTCTTGATATAGTTGGAACTATGTAAACAAGTTCAGAAATAGCATGAATTCTACTCACAGGACTAGATTTTAGAAGACAAATATCTCAGTTTCTAACACCAGAAAAAAAGAAAAATCTAACTGCTCTAGGTAATATAATGTTTTTTACCTATTTGCTTAATAATGTGCTTTCTGAATACAAAATGATAACTGTTCATTAAAGCATATTTTTAAAGTTCAACAATGGGGTACTGGGAACAATGCCAACTAACCAGCCATTAAATTATAACCCATGCATTTTAATAAATCTATCTGTATTCAAAATATCAGGGCTATTCAATGAATCATAAATTAATTGTGTGTTGAAGTTAATTTTGCATACTATAAATTTGGAACCTTCTTTTAAAATGTGCTCTAGTTTTAAATACAGAAATGTTAACCTTTTCTAATTTAACATTATTATACATTTCATAATGATTAAGAGATGAAGATAGATATTATACTTTTCAGCATTTCTATAAAGGATGGAAGATGAAAGATTATTTAAATGATCCCTACAAAAATGCAACTAAATAAAATAGGGAATTTGATGACTCTATAAAATACAAACCAACACATAAATGTAATTCAAATATAATACAGTAAAGACTGGGCACATATATGACAACTAGAGCATAAATTGATTAAAATATCATAGCTTTACTACTGTAAAAATAATTATACCCAATGTAAAACTTTCAAAACTCCCCAAAAATATAAAGACTCTGAAGACAAAAACATTTTTAGTCCTCAAAAACAATTACTATTACATTTTGGTATATTTCTTTTAATTTTTCACTATGTATTTTTCACATAGTTGAAAATATTTTAAAACTATTTTATCCTACCTTTTCTCTTATTATTATATTATTGTCCATATGCTAATGAATTCTTCTTCAACTAATTCAATGTCCAACATATTTCATAAAAATGTAAGATGCTTGATACCAAGGACTACAATTTATTTTCATATCTTCACATTCCAACAGTTTCTTACCCATGTTAAGAACTTACTATATGTTTGCCAATTAACTGACTAGACTTATTTTCTATCAAAATATTAATTTGATAAAAATTGTCACAGATTAGATTATTTCCCCTATTAAGCATAGTAACAACATATAATGATAATCACAACTATATCATATACTGATCCCTTACTATGTTACAGATATGCATTTATCCATGTATACAATCAACAAATATTTGTGGGGCTTCCAGTCGAGATGATGGTGTAGATAAACAGCTACTCATACCCTCCCACAACCAAAACAAAATTACAACTACCCTACAGAACAATCATTCAGAATTGACTGAAAGCTAGCTGAGAAATCCTATAACTAAAGATATAGAGAAGAAGCCACCTCTTGGTAGGAAGGGAGAAGACACAGACAGGGCTGGTCCCTCACCCATGTATGGCAGTTAAAAACCGGGAAAGTTATCCAGGCTAGGAAGTACCTCTGAGGAGCTGGAGGTCCCAGCCCCACACCAGCACCCCCTCTGACCCTCCCAGCTCAGGTTCCAGTGCTGAGAAGAGAAGTGTCCATAACTTCTAGTTGTGAAAACAGGTGGTGATTGTGGCTGAGTGAGATGGAGGTGGCAGGACTCCCAGGTGTTCCTCTTAAAGGGACCTTCCGCTTAAAGGGCCTGTGCATGGACTTACTTGGACTCACTTACTTTGGGGCAGTAGCTTATGTATGGACATAGGGAAGGAACTGAATGGTCCAGCATCAGGACAAGGGCTCAAGGGGCCGTTTTCTCCCAGACAGAAGTGCTGGCAGAGGCCACTGTTCCTTGGGTGAGCCCTTGTCCCCACAGAGCCAGCAGGTGGGCACCATATCTGAATATCCATCAACCTGACAAACTCTGTTCACCCCTTTCTGGTGATTCCATGAGACATTGCCTCACCCAACTTGTGGGCCCACTAAAGCCATTTCCAATGACTTTCCTATACAAATGGCATGTCTTGACTCATGCTTTGCACTTTTCTAAAATTTGTCACACAATCAGCATCTGGCCTCGGTGTGCCCTTTACCTCTTGCAAAGTCCAGACCAGGGACTAGTAGAGCCGATGCTGGTTAGCAAATTGGCCTCGCGTGGGCATCTCCAAGCCAGGTGCAAACAGCAACCACCTGCAGATCACTTTGTAGCTCATGCCAGGTGGCCCTGGACACGGCACAGTCAGCTACTGACCTTGGCTTGCATCTCCTGAGAGGCCCCAGAGCCAGTGCACCCAGTGAACAACTTCAGATGATCTGGAAGCACTACTCAATCACCCCCATCAGTGAGATAAGGGGAAGACGCAACAGGTACCCTAGCCCCACTAAAGCTAGTCCTGCTCTGTGGAGTTGGCCTCTGCACAGATCTTCCACAGTGGTCCAAACCAGTCCTCGCAATCAATCAGCCTGGGGGTAAGTCCCTACCATTAATGTGCCAAAAATAATCTAGGCTCAACGACAACAGGAGAGTGCATGCAACCCACACAGGGGGCACATCTGGAGCACCATGCTTGGGTGACCAGGGAGGCTGAGTCACTGAATCCTACAGGACACATACCACAGGACACAAAAATGGGAGATGTTTGTTTCATGCATAGAAACAAACACAGTGAGGCTGCCAAAATGAGGAGACAAAGAAGATGTCCCAAATGAAAGAAAAGTACAAAACTCCAGAAAAAAAAAACTAAACTAAATAGAGACAAGCAAACTACCAGATACAGAGTTCAAAACACTGATTATAATGATGCTCAGTGAACTTAGGGGGAGTAGAGGAACTTAGTGAGAACTTCAAGAAAGACAGGAAACATTAAAATATAGCAAGAACACAGAAAAGAAACAGAATTGAACATATTAACTAAAAGAAAGAATACATTACAAGGAATCAATAATAGAGTTGATGAAGCAGAGGATCAAATAAACAATTTGGAATACAAGGAAGCAGAAAACACAAAATCAGAAGAGAAAAAAAAATAGCCCCAAAATAAAATGAGGCTAGTTTAAGAAACCTATCAACCTCAAATGTACCAACATTTGCATCATGAGGGTGCCCAAAGGAGAAAAGAGAAAGATCAAGGAATTGAGAACCTATTTGAAAAGGTGATGAAAAACATCCTTAACATAGACATACAAGTCCAGGAAGTGCTGAGAGTCCCAAACAAGATTAGAGTTCCAAACAAGAACTCTGATACTAATATAATATTTCACAATTGTAATTGAAAAATAAACAGTTTTAAAATATATTTGTTTAGCAACTACTCCTGGAGAGATGTTGATGAGTAAAACCAACACTGTTGCTGTCCATATGGAGCTTTTAGTTTAGTTACAGATGTGAGTGAGTTTTATATATATTTGTTATAATCATAAATCAATAGTGTAAGTTATGACCTATTTTGTAGTATTAATGTATGCAAAATAGGCCCCTCAAATAAAAAAGACAGAGAGATTAGCATGTAGACAGTTTATTAGGATGAAACCTTGGTATCCACACCTATGGAGAGTGAAGTTAATAATATTGGACAGAGGAAGAAACTAAACTACAACACTTTCAATAAAGGTCTCAGCTGATCCGATACAGAACTCTGGAGCTGACCTGACCCTTCAGGTTTGTCTAGTCTTGAGCAAAAGTGACCAGGACTTCATACCTCCAGGCCAACCAGGCTGCTTTTGGAGAGAAAGTGACATTGGGCAAAGCTGCTCCATTCAGCTAAAATCAATTCACACAAAGGGACTCAGCTAAAAGCTAGCAGCCACTATAATCCCTGCAGCAAAGAGAAATGAATGTCTCTGTCCCGAAGGGGAGATCTGGGTGGCACAACACAACACCTACAGTCTACCAGTTGTGCCATTTGAACACACATAATTTTTAAAAAATATATGGGAATATTTTTTCCAGGATCCTCTTTTCCTAGAGGAGGAACATTAGTGAGAAAACTGTACTACTAAAGTTGGTTTTGAGGCTGCAAATGGTACTCAATATCTCCTCCCTCGATTGCTCAGACTACACTTAAGTCACTATCATCTTGCACCTCTGCAGGTCTACATCATTTATGTGGTGCAGAGACTCTTCATCCTTGAGGAGTCTAAACCCCTGATTGCCATGCCCTTTTCGATGCTACCCTTGAATAAAAGTGTGCAAGGGTTTTGCAAAGATGTCTCACTGAATTACCTGAATGTCAAATGTATTATTCCTTGTTCTCATACATATATCAAACTACTACCAAAAGGGAAGTCATTACCAGGTACATATAATAGGGACTGTGCCTCTCCTGTAGTCAGGGATTTGAGTCTGAAAGCTAGTTTAGATCCAAAAACTAAGCAAGGATTTATGACATTATTAATGAAACTGCCCTCAGCATCCTGATCTTTTATTCTTTTTTAAAACATATTTTTATTGATTTCAGAGAAGAAGGAAGAGGGAGAGGTAGAAACATCCATGATGAGAGAGAATCATGGATTGGCTGCCTCCTGCAAGTCCCCCACTGGGGATCGAGCCCACAACCCGGGTATGTGCCCTTGATGGGAATGGAACAGGGGACCTTTCAGTTCACAGGCTGACGCTCTATCCACTGAGGAGACCTTTCAGTTCACAGGCCGACACTCTATTCACTGAGCAAAACCGGCGAGGGCCTGATCATTTATTGTTGATGCATTTTTATTACATAATTTGAGCATAGCTGTTTCAATTTTCAGTCTGTCTTGCTCTTGGGGTGCTGTGTTCTGTTAGCTATCTCCATATCTCTCTTACAGAGATATTCCAACACCTCCAGCTGCCACTACAATATTAGCAACCATTACAGAAGTCATGCTCACTTTGCTTCTCTCAGTTAAACCCATGGAGCCTCTATTATTTCAGGATTCTGTCCTTGTCATTCTTATCAAGGATCCCAGTTCTACCAAGTCCTACTGTTAGCCCTGGCCTACAGTAGATAGCCACCTGACTTCTGAATCTTGCTGGTGTTCCTCTCACTTGTGCATTTGCCTTAGTAAGCAGGGTGCCTGTAGGTGTTCCCAAAGGTCATAGTACACTCATGAGTTACATCTGCTCTTTACACATTCACTTCTCTTCATCTTTTGATCTCTTTTCCTATCATCTAATAGAACACTTATTGGCACTTCTGTTTCTCTTCTTTGGGCCATCACTTTCTCCAAACTTCCAAGAGCCATCCTAACAATGAGTAAGTATCCCCTTCCTAGGTTTTACCCAGTATTTTAATTCATGCATCATGGACAAGAATTCTCATGAGTAATTTGTTCATAACTCTCCCTTATTCAAATTTATTTTCCAACTCCTTAACCCAGCACTCTCAGAATAAATTTTCCACATACTCCTAGATCCTGCTAATACAAATTAACTAGGCTCTGCAACAACTTCCACATATTTTTTACTCCTTTTATAGACCCAGCACTCCACTGTACTTGGTTATGTTGTGCCATAACTCTAGTCCTGAGTCCTGTAGGGGAGGGGAGCACATGGTAATTTGCAAGGTGAAGGTGTAGGCATTGTCTGTAAGCAAGGGGAAGCTGAGAAGCACTATCTCTAACAGAGAGTAATGGTCACTTCTGCAGTGTTCAGGGTGATGTGAAGTTTTTAAATTTTCAAGGTCATCAACTCTAATAATCTCATCCTAAATCTCAGAGCACCATATCTTTTTATCCAAGGTTGTGACCTTGGCATAGTAAACTTGGTGGGACTAAATATTCAACCCTCTTGGAGTTTTCTCACTCTCGTAATTAATTCCCTCACGTGATCCTTAGCTTTTTCTGGACTTCAGTAGATAAAAGTCTCTTTTATGTTGCCTAAGAGGCCTGCTGGCTTTCACCCTTTTCCTTCAGTTGAAGATAATCACCCACACTTTTTCATTTACTTTCTCAAATGCATCAATGTCATTCAGCAGGAACCATATAAATTCCAATCCCCAAATCTTCTTTCAGCAATTACACACCTTCTACCAGAGGAAACTTTGGTGTCAATTGTTGCTACTGAGTTTCACTCTAACTTCAGACTATGTCAGGGATTTCTCACCAACATGCTTAAAGGCAAGAAGTTTTTATATTCTTTACTTTCTGTTTCCCTGCCAAGCTCTCTCACCTTCCCCAATTCAAAGCCCGAATTCAATTTTCTAAAAGCTTTTCACTTACCCAACTGTGAATAACATGAGGTAATGAAGTTAAGTGCTGACCAGAGAGTTTGGGGATTTATAGCTAATGTCACCAAAAACTCCTTTCCTCTAAGGCTCAACTTTTCCCATATATATAACCATTTCCCATTCTAAAACTTTTTTGCCTATATTTTAAAGCAATAAGCCAAAGTAATTAATTGATAATGCCTGAGGTTATGATTACATTATAGATAAGACTTTCTTGATTAGGGACTCAACACATAATCATGCAGACAGAGAATGAAACATTAATGGTAGAATTTACAAACAAAAAGTAAAAGCATCATGATGCTATTTTTCTTTCTGTGCAAAATCTTTATACATTATTCACCTAGTAGCAATTATCAGCAAAACCAACATCCTACTTGATGTAAGCTTCTGTCATAGGGTGTGCTTTTTAATTCTGAGCAAAACTTATCTAAGATAACTTTCAAGCAGGCAATTTTCTTATGTCACAAACAAAGGAGGAGAAGCTAATATGTTTAATATGATCTCTTCAAGATCCATGTATTAAATTCTACACTTTTAACTTTTTGAACAAATTCACAATTATCTCATTTGACTGTGGAAGAACAAAGGCAGATAGTATTATCTTCATTTTATAATAAAACAACTAAATTTCACAAAGCTTGATCTTGACTACTCATTTAATATGTCTTCGTATTAGACTATTTACTTCATTATGGCAAGAATTGTGTCTGCCTTGTGGACATTATACCTGAGACATAGAGGCATTCAATAAATATTTCTCAAACAAATGAATGAAGACATCTAGATAGTCCCTAGAAAAGGAGAATCAAGCATAAAAATTATGGGTAACACTATTTTTGAAGGTGCATTGGTGATCATAATTGTAAAGTTTCATGTAAATTATTATTATGAACCATTTCTAGCAGATAATTAGCTCTCATCATGCTTTATAATAAAAAATATACATATATAAAATATTATTTTAAAATCATATGGTAACACAGAAACCTTCCTGTTTATAGTTAGCTTTAATTTTAAATCTAAAGAAAGATGAAGACAAAGCAAAAAAAAAGTGTCTTTAATTAAAGCATCAGGAGAAAGAGAGGGAATGAATCTGGCTTTATTTTGCTGAAATTTTTATAGGTAATTTATCTTTCTGAATTAAAAAAAAATACAAGCTAACACTTCAAAGCTCTTGATATAAACATCTGATTTCAAAAAGCTGAGTGTGTGTAAGCTCTGCTATAAACCTGCTCCTTAATTATGTTACATTTTGTATTCGAAGCCATACTTGTGTCACTTTATTTCACTTCTTTTCTCCCTTTCAGGAGTGTTATATTTTAGTTTATTTTTAGTCATGTTATGACAGATAGCATTTTCTGATCAATGAAAAGGTTGCTGCTGTTACCAAAAGTTATGATATGTAATAAAGCTGTTCTACTCCAACAATTAAAAACATTTTATTATGTAATAAAGTAGGCTCCATTTTTTCCAGCTCTAGCCACACAACATTAATTCAGACACTAATTTGCACATGATATATTATTGCTTAGAGCTATCAGGGCATTTATTAGTAATAAGTATACATACACATACATATTATATTACATATTTTATTTAGATCACATATATATCTAGTCTCAGCAGGTTTTTATTTTATTTCAATATAATGAGAATTATTTCTTTTCTAGGAATAAATCTGCAAGTATAAATCCAAAAGAAAAAAAAATTTAAGTAATGTCATAAGGTAAAATTACTTTGGAAAAATACATATATCAAAATGGTGGGAATGCAGACTGGTGCAGCCACTATGGAAGACAATATGGAATGTCCTCAAAAAGTTAAAAATGGAACTCCCATTTGACCCAGTGATCCCACTTCTAGGAATATATCCCAAGAAACCAGAAACACCAATCAGAACGGATATATGCATCCCTATGTTCATAGCAGCACAATTTACCATAGCGAAGATCTGGAAACAGCCTAAGTGCCCATCAGCAGATGAATGGATTAGAAAACTGTGGTACACCTACACAATGGAATACTATGCTGCTGTAAAAAGGAAGGAATTCTTACCATTTGCAACAGCATGGATGGAACTGGAGAGCATTATGCTAAGTGAAATAAGCCAGTCAATGAAAGAAAAATACCACATGATCTCACTTATTTATGGATAATAAGGACCATTATAAACTGATGAACAAAAATAGATACAGAGGCAGAGCAGCCTCGAACAGACTGTTAAACTACAGCCGGAAGGCTGTGGGAGGTTGGGGGGCGGGAGGGGTGTGTGTAAGAGATCAACCGAAGGAATTGTATGCATGCATATAAGCATAACCAATGGACATAAGACACTGGGGGGTAGAGGAGGCTGAGGGATTGTCAAGGGGGAGGTGGGGAAGGAGACATATGTAATACTCTTTGTAATACTTTAAGCAATAATAAAAAAAAATTGAGACAATTTGAGTAGTATCTAATCCAGAATACTTAGTACTCAAACATATTGTTAGTTGAGATATAGATACAAAATATTGTTAATAAGGATATATGTGCAACTCAAAGCACTGAAACAGGAATTAAGAGATTTGAGTTGAGCCTGGCTAGTGTGGCTCAGTGGTTGAGCATTGACCTATGAACCAGGAGGTCACAGTTTGATTCCTGGTCAGGGCACATGCCCTGGTTGTGGCTTGATCCCCAGTGTGGGGCATGCAGGAGGCAGCCAATCAACAATTCTCATCATTGATGTTTCTAGCTCTCTTTCCCTCTCCCTTCCTCTCTGAAATCAATAAAAATATATTTTTTTTAAAAAGAGACTTGGGTTGAATCCCAGCTTTGCCAAAACATAATCATGTTAAACCCTGAGAAAGACACCTCTGTTGGGAAAGTTTTTACACTGTTAAGTGAAAGTGAGGAATTCAAATAGGCTCAAAAGTTACTTCTGGCAGCGGGAGTCTCTGAATCACGAGTCAGCTGGATTGTTTTTTTTTTTTTTTTTTCCCCTCCCCACCACCTAGCCATTCCTACCCCGGACAAGCCCCCACCACCCCAGTGTCTGAGTCATTAGTTATGCTAATATGCATGCATACAAGTCCTTTGGTTTCTCTCTAACCCCCCCTTCCCTGCCATTTGTCCCTGGATCTATTCTTGTTCATCAAATTATGTTGACCTTTATTAGGGTTCTTTCTGACCATGTACATCAGTGGTGAAAGTTGAAAACCACTCCTTCTGCCTTGCACTTATTCATTTCTTTCAGATGAAAGGAAAATAATTACACAATTATGTTTTTTATCATTAACTTACCAGATCTTTTTGTTTTTTCATGTAGATGTGAACTCATCTGGTGTCAATTCAGATATTTACCTCTTGTGTTTTTTTAATCTTTATTGCTGAAAGTATTACACATGTCTCCTTTTTTCTCCCATTGACCCCTCATAGCCCACCCTCACCCCAGGCCTCCACCACTTTATTGTTTGTGTCCCGAGGTTAAGCATATAAGTGTACAAGTTCTTGGGTTGATCTTTCCCCACTCACCCCCTCATTCCCTCTGAGATTTGACACTCTTCCATGCTTCTATGTCTCTGGATCTATTTTGTTCATCAGTTTCTTTTGTTCATTAGATTCCACATATGAGTGAGATCATGTGATACTTGTCTTTCTCTGGCTTATTTCGCTTACAGTGGTCGGCAAACTAGCTCTCGAGCCGCTGTTTGCCAACCACTGGCTTAGCATAATACTCTTCAGGTCCCTCCATGCTGTCTCAAAGGGTAAGTACTTACCTTTAGCATGACTTTCTAGGGGTCATCCAGGAGTCCGCATAAGCCATGCATGTTTATACAAGGATGTGCTTAAGCCACCAGAGCCAGTAAGATTTTTATCCTTTATCATTGGATCTCGGTGTGATATGGATATGGCTTTCACAGCTCAGGGAGTTTACACATTTGTCTGCCTTTAGCCAGGGACTAATAGCTCAGAAGTTCCCTCTCTGGTTTCTCATAAGAGCACACACTTTTGGGCACACACATGGTCTGCCAGATGACCAGCAATAAAATGCAGTTTTATTTTTGAGCCAGGCTTTCTTGGACTAACCCTGAGGTAAGTTATTATTCAGCCAGCATTTGATCAAAAGGTTGTACTGAGAACTCTTGAGCCAAGTAAGACTTCCTCCCTTTGCTCATGAATTTGTGTGTGGCATGGAGAATGCTTTCAACTCTTCCTTCTCTGATTGCCTCAGCCTTCCAGACCCCCAGGCATGAGTGTGAGCCCTTCTGGTGACTCTTTTCCTGGCTTAGGCATGAACTTCTCCATGCCTCTTCGTAGTAAAGCCTATGTCCTCAGGCATCACTGCGGATCACTAGTCCTTAAAACCGGCCTCTTACCTTGCTCAGAATTCAGTCCACTACACTGGAGCAGGGAAAAGGGACAGGGGCCTGCTTCTAATGGAATTATACCTCTACGCTAGTAAACATTGAAGTAAATGGCAGCCCCTGGTCTCCTCAGTTTGCCGCTCTTGGCATGAAACCTCAACCCTAAAAGCATCCAGGGAGGGGAAATCAGGGCTGCAGTATTCTTGGCCCCTGGTACCTACTGGTAGAGCCCGTACCCTGTGACTGGGAGCTGATGGGAGAAGAGAATCCCAGTTGTTTCAGCCACTCTCACCTAAACCAGAGCATCTACAACATGAAGATGGGGGTGCAGAGAATGAGAAAGTAAAAAAATATTACATCTGACAGCATAGTATGAGCCTCCCCAGGTTTAAAGACTCGTGAATATAAGTATAAAAATACCTTGACTTATCTAATCGTATATTTAGAAAACTCATGACTTTCAGCTGAGAACAAACTATTTTTGTTTACCCCTAACCCAACTCACTTAGAAGCAAAACTCAAGTGTCCTAACTACTAGGCCAGTAACTGTATTGCTCAAAGACACAATCTTATTGATATTTCAGTCTGTCTAAAGTGGCTCTACTTTTCATCATCTTCCCTCTACAATCTCCCCATCTTCTCTCTCTGGAATAAGTTAAACTAATTTTTCCATCATCTCAGAAATAACTTCAAGCAGAGAAATATCTCTGTATACCCACAAGATATTTAGATGTGGACAGGTGCCCTTTTATGCTCCTATGGTACCCTCTATTCCCTAGAAAGTAGTATCTCTATCTTACTACATAGCATCTTTATAATTATGTGTGTATGGGTTCTGCTCTCATTACCGTAATTCAGGTACCATAATTCATCTCAGCATCCATCAAAACATATGGCTGGCATTTATTAGGGTCTAGGTAAAGGTTCATTAAACTAAATGGCACTGAGCTCATAGTTCAAAACTCTGGACTAGAGAAAAGAAAACTAAGCAGAGAGGATGTCAAAATATGTCGGCCCTAATCTTCACTCTGTAACTAACCATTTGTGTGATTTGGGGCAAATAATTTTTCTCATTTGAGATTTAGTTTCTCATATAGTAAATGAAGAAATTTACTAAACTTAAATTCTCTCAAGGGTCACAGTGTGTCATTCATCAATGGTGCTCAGGAGGTATTTAAGACAAGAAATTGATGGGGATTTCTCTAAATTCTCAAAGATCATTCTAGCTGTGGGACTATGCTGTGGATGGTTCCATCAGAAACAGCTCTATACTGAAATGAGTCAGAACTGTCCACGGGTGGTTATAATTCTAGAGAAGAGTCAAGGGGGATGTTTTCCCACCGGTGTTAGTGAGCACATAATCCCGTACAGTGGCTTATTCTAAGCAAAAATAAACTAACCATAAAGGGGCCCATTCTCAAATTAGCCCATCGGCGACCTCTAGAGGACTTTTGATTTTTTACAACAATATAAGAAATGAAGAAAACATTTAAAACATATACATTCATCTTAGTGTGTTTCCAATTAAGTTTCCTATTTAGAGAAAGTAAAATTGTTATTCTATACTTACACAAATTCCAGGTTTAGGGTAATAAAATAATTTGTTGTTTGTTTTTTTTTAGGTGAGTTTGTAAATCAGCCCTGCCGAGGTTTAAAACAAGGTTTAATATAAAACTTTGCTCCACTAATTCTGGACCCTCAAGGGTTCTCCTTGTATCATCACAGTTTTGTAAATGTTTGTGTTAGACCCTCTAGACTTTTTACTGTTGGACAGGAGGTATTATCTTCATATTTTCAGTGTCTATCACAGTACTCAATTTACAGAAGATTTTTAAAAGGAGTGGCGATAATCCCCGTTTCAGAAATCTGCCATGAGAATAACACCGAGGCAATGCACACGAAGCAGCTCTGTGAGGCGCGACACAAATGCCACCCATGTCACCCAGCTTGGTACATGGGAAAGAGAGACTCCTTATTCAAAACATTTACAGTGGCCGAGGAAGCAGCTGCTTGCATGATGCAGAACTGAGACTAGTTTTGTGCGACAGCATCAACCTCTTTGGGGATCTAAATGTAACCCTGGCTGTAATCAGAATTTGGGTTGGGCAGGTAGGATGCCAGTGGTAATAGAAAGAAAGAAGTGGGAAAGGTAATTCAGGTGAGAAAAGCACATGAAGGTGTGAAGGAATGTCAGACAGTGAGGTAGATATGGCTGGAGTGAAGGATGAGTGGGAGGAAGAGGAAGCAATGGTTGTGAATGTGTGATAGTAATGAAAAGCCTCACCTAACTCTTAAATGCTGGTGAGGGGCTAGACCCCCACTAGACCACACTGGGGGGTCTAAATTGAACCCACAAGCTTATTAATACCGAGAGCCCAAATGCTCATTTACAATTCAACCATGTTACCTTTTATTCTGGTGGCTCCAAAAATTAGTTGCTCCTCAATCTTCCTTCTCCTTTTCTTTCCACAGCAGTCCCAAGAGGATAGTCAAGTGGATTCACTGGATTCACATTGCTATGATGGCCTCTAGCCCACACCCCTAACTGCAGTGGCACTTGACTGACTCCCTGAGGGATAGGTGAACAAATGGGTAGGTAAATGGAAAGACGTCGTTTTGCTGAGGTGGTGTCTAAGGAAGATGTGCTCCATGGCTATAAATATTTTATATTTGTATCTTGATTGACATTTTTATACTTTTCTTTTTCAAAAGAAGAAGAAAAATATCAGAACGCTCTGAAGATTCTTATCCAGCTATGTATTGGCCATCTCAAGGGCACATCACCTGGGTATTTTTTCTTCTCCACTCCTTCTACCAACTTTTTATTTTTTCTATCCTAATGTAGTTTCATCCATTATAAATTAATAATATTCACTTTGCTATCAGTCACCTGCTGTTTGCAGAGTTCTGTAGACCTGTCTCTCCTATTTTTGTATGGTTGTATCAGCAGTATAGAAGTTAGAAATGGAGCACAATATCAACATCACAAACACACACGCACACATACACACACACACA
>NW_005353344.1:18970-55165 GCF_000412655.1 Myotis brandtii
CCGTGGTTCTCAACCTTCCTAATGCCGCGGCCCTTTAATACAGTTCCTCATGTTGTGGTGACCCCCAACCATAAAATTATTTTCGTTGCTACTTCATAACTGTAATTTTGCTACTGTTATGAATCGTAATGTAAATATCTGATATGCAGGATGTATTTTCATTGTTACAAATTGAACATAATTAAAGCATAGTGATTAATCACAAAAACAATATGTAATTATATATGTGTTTTCCGATGGTTTTAGGCGACCCCTATGAAAGGGTCGTTCGACCCCCAAAGGGGTCACGACCCACAGGTTGAGAACCGCTGCTCTAGACCCAATTTATATGAATATTAGCATCTAATATTTTTCATTCTCTATATGGTTTTTGTATGTGTACATCTCTCTATACCAGACTGTGAATTCTTTGCCGATACAATTTGATTTTATTACTATTTTCTTTAATTTATCAAATAATTGCATTGTATGTATGATGAGACATATACTACACCAAGTGCTTTCTAAGTATTATAACTCTAAGTATTATATTATCATTTTTAAGTATTATTACAGTTTTAAATGTTAGAAGTATAACATGTACCTCACTGGTCTAAAATCAATTGCTATAAAAAAATTGTCTATAAGTATACAAAAAGATTTTCTGTTCTACCATCACATTTTTACACAAAATGAGTTTTGGTACTTTTTATTTATTTGAAAAATATTTAAATGATATTCTTATAAGTCTTTAAATTATGGATTTTAAAAGTGACAATTTCTTATTAGTGTTCTTCTCAGAGCTTCAATATATATATTAGAAATATTTAAAGGGCGAGGTCATATTCAGTGTGTCCCAACATAGTTGTCCTTAAAACCCTTTCTTTTCTATATGTGGAACCTATTTTGGGGAATTCAGTATTAGAGCATTGGAATAATTCTCTGGTTACAACCAGAAAAAAAGGGGGGGTACATTTTAGGAATAAAGGATTTCCTTTCTTTGTTCCTATTGCTATGTATGGCACCATTTCCTGGGGCAGGGGGTGGGGTGGGCAACAGATAAACATTTAGGTTGAAACCAAAAGAGGATGCTTCCTGTGAGATAATGAAGAAAATTTAACACTTATAATTTTTAAAATAAAGAGGTAGAGGGAATTCAATAGAGGATCTTCACTAATAAACACTTAAGAACACCAAAATTAACATATGCTAGAACAACTGTCTCTTAATTCAATGTATTAAGCAGGTCCCATGATAACTCAGCAGCCTAAGAACTAATAGAAAACATCAGCATATTTTGACTAGAATGAACACATTTTTAAAGAAGACATTATGATTACAGCAATTTAATGGTCACTTAATGCAATCATCTTTCTAGAGTTGAGGAAGAAATTCCACATATGAGGCTAGATTCTGAATAATCAAAAACAAATAGAATGGAATTTATTTTAAAAAATAAGAAGAGGCCCTAGCCAGTCTGGCTCAGTGGACAGAGAGCCAGCTCACGGACTGAAGGGTCTTAGATTTGATACCAGAGGCAACCAATCGATGTGTCTCTCTCATATCAATATTTCTTTTTGTCTCTCCCTCTCCCTTTCACTCTCTTTAAAAATCAATGGAAAAATATCCTCAAATGAGGATTAAATAAATAAATCCTATCTAATAAAAAGGGAATATGCTAAT
Source organism: Myotis brandtii (assembly GCF_000412655.1). Lineage (NCBI taxonomy): Eukaryota > Metazoa > Chordata > Mammalia > Chiroptera > Vespertilionidae > Myotis > Myotis brandtii. Next base: position 20,633 of record NW_005353344.1, read on the forward strand.
TGACCCTCACACCATCGCAAAGATGGCTGCGTGAACAGCCAATAAGGAGGGAATATGCTAACTGACTGCCCCGCCCTCAAAGATGGCGGCGCCCACAGCCAATAAGGAGGGAATATGCTAATTGTCTATCCCACCCTCAAAGATGGTGGTGCCCACAGCCAATAAGAAGGGAATATGCTAATTGACTGCCCCACCCTCAAATATGGCAGCACCCACAGACAATAAGGAGGGAATATGCCAATTGACTGTCCTGCCCTCAAAGATGGTGGCACCCACAGCCACAAGATAGTGGCGCCCATTCCTCTGAGCCCTGCCACCCAGTTGCCCAGGGCTGGCCCAAGGCACAGGCAAGATTTGGATGGCAGCTTCCCAGCCACCCAGGGCCACCCGAGGCTCAGGTAGCCAGGGCCGCCTGAGGCTTGTGCTGCCAGCAGTGGCAGTGGCAGCAGCAGAGGTGTGATGGGGCGTCGCCTTACCCTGATCACTGGGTCTCCTCCTTTCCCTGAGGACTCCTGGACTGTGAGAGGGGGCAGGCTGGGCTGAGGGACCCCCCCTCCAGTGCATGAATTTTCATGCACCAGGCCTCTAGTAAATAAATAAGAAGAGGAACAGGCCTGATTGAGCTTTTAGTTTAGCCACTAATATTGCTGCTTTGCTATTGGGCAAGGGCTTGTAGGCCATCTGTTTACTCTTTTATAAAATGGGAATACTAATGCTGTCTGCTTTAGCTGCAGCATGAAAAAAGAGATTGTCTCATACTAACAACTGAAAACTTGAGAAATTGCTCTTATTTTCATATCATACATGGCAAAAATTGAAGAAAAATAAATATTTTTTCTTCATACTCAAAAAAAGGAAAGAATTTGAAAGGAAAGAATTCCTATAGACTTGTGATTTATGTTCTTCTTACTGAACCAAAGCAGCAATTGCTCATCTGAACAAATTCAATTATGGAAGTATTTGTTGAACACTTTCTAATCTGGATTAATAGCAATCAAATAATGTAAAATCTGTGTGAGCAGCATTAAAAGATACATATTTGATTTCTAGCCTTGACTTTTTTATGTGCAACTGGACCCTTTATTTCTCTGACCGTTTACTTGCTCATCTATAAAACAGTTTCAGTAATAAATGTTACTTTTTAAGGTTCTTAAAGGGAATTGCTCATCTGAACAAATTCAATTATGGAAGTATTTGTTGAACACTTTCTATGTGTTCAAATCTGGATTAATAGCAATCAAATAATGTAAAATCTGTGTGAGCAGCATTAAAAGATACATATTTGATTTCTAGCCTTGATTTTTTTATGTGCAACTGGACCCTTTATTTCTCTGACCCTTTACTTGCTCATCTATAAAACAGTTTCAGTAATAAATGTTAGTTTTTAAGGTTCTTAAAGGGATAAGTCAGATAACTTTCAAGAAAACATTTTATATACTATATGATATTTGCAATTGTTAATGATCATTCCAGGGAGGTTGGAGAAAAGATGAGCTTTAATTCTGATACTTTCATGAAGTCCTTTTAAATCTAGACAGTGAAATTGCTGAAAATCTGGCTGGGAAACATTTTTCCCCCTACTCTTAGAAAATGGTCAACCAAGCATGCTGTCCTTAGATAAGTACTCACAGCCCCTTTTTAGCTCTGACCCAATTTTTCTTTCTTCTTTTCTCATATCCATTAACCAAAGCTCTATCATCTCCTATACTGTTTCTTCATTAGTCATGTAAGTTACTAATGCCATATTATATTGTCTCTGATAAATATTATTTTTCACACTGTCCTTTGATTTAAATTAATATCTAAAGTGTTTGTCATGTGACTTTGAAGTACCACTCATAATATAACCTATTACTGTTGACTTAGCTTAGGCCAATGAAATGAATATGGAGATTTCAATGTGCCAATTTCAGGCAAGGCTTCAAAAGATTACACATGTTACCACTGTGTATGTGGGGGGTGTTTTTTTGTTTTGTTTTTTTTGGAGGGGAGGGCGTGGAATAGTGTTATCTACCATATTCATGGAGCCTCTATCCCAAAGAGACTATAGAGATATATGCAGCATGCTAAGAGTATATTTTTATTATTGACACTATTACAGATGTTCCCAATTTTCCCCCTCTTTGCCCTCCTCCACCCAGAATATGTTTAAATTTTAAGAAACTGCCAAACATTTCCCAAATAGTCATATCATTTTGATTCCCACCAGCAATGTATGAACATTTCAGTTGTTACACATTCTAGACTTAATTTTCTTTTTTAATTGTAGCCATTCTATTGGAAGTGTAGTAGACACATACTGGTAGATCATTTGTGGTTTTATTTTGCATTTTTCTGATGACTAAAGATGTTGAGTAGTTTCTAATATGCTTATTGGTCTTCTGTGTATCTTCTTTTGTAAGTGTCTACCCAAATCTACCCTATGTTTTTTTGTTTTGTTTTGTTTTTGTTGTTAATCTTCACCTGAGGATATTTTTTTCATTAATTTTTAGGAAGAGTGGAAGAGAGAGGAAAAGACAGAGAGAAACATCGATGTGAGAGAAACACATCCATTGGTTGCCTCTTGAAGAAGCCCTGACCAGGGCCTGAGCCGGGGAAGAGCCTGCAACTAAGGTATGGCACGTGCCCTTGACCGGAATTGAACCTGGGACACTTTGGTCAGCAGGCCGATGCTCTATCCACTGAGCCAAACCAGCCAGGGATACCATATGTTTTTTAAGTTTGTCTTCTTATATATTGAGCTGTTTGTGTGTTTTTTCATATATTTCAGATATAAGCCCTTTATCAATGAGATGCATATGTATAGACAGATAAATGTGACATATAAATAAATCCAAACTATTTAGTGTTCCAGAACTCTGAAACTCTGTTAGTTCTCCCTCAATTTGCTTTCCTTCTTTTAATCAGCTCTCTTATTTTCAATAGATTAATTTTCATGTTCCCTAACCCCACTCCCATCTTCAAAGTTCTGAAGCATCTGACTTAGTCTTTATTTTACTTATACTTTTCAGGTCTAGGATTTCTTTTTCATTAAAAAATTGAAGCATCTGACTTAGTCTTTTTATTTTACTTGTCATACTTTTCAGGTCTAGGATTTCTTTTTCATTAAAAAAATTTAATGTTGACCTAAATGCAGGTGTCCCCCTTTTCCCCACCTTTTACCCACCTCCACCCACCTTTCCCCTCCCTTGGCCCTCACCAAATTATTATCCATGTCCATAGGGTATGCATATATCTTCTTTAGCTAATCCCTTCACCTTCTCAAGTCACCCCATCCCCCCTTTAATAATTTCCATTTATCTGTTGAGATCTCCTACCTTCTCATTCATTAAAACCATTTTCTTTAATTCTTTTATTTATATTTGTAATAGACGACCTTGTAGTCTTTCTGCTAATAAAATATATGTGAGCCTGTGAAGTCTCTGTGGAAAGCAGCAAACTCAAAAGTCTCAATTTATGTAGCTCAATCTTTTAGAATTAGAGTTCTCTCTGATCTTTCTGTCTGTTTTACTCTGGGCTCTACTGTTTCACCCTAATTTGCATATTATAATACACAGCCAGAGATTGAGGCAAAGTTTATGCACAGATTTGGGGTTTCTTTGCCACTCTTATCACTCCAAACTGATCAGGCTGTACTTTTCTGCTACCATTACCAGGAGATTGGATAATATCCTTTGACAAAAAAAGACACAAACTCATAATTCTTACCGTTCCAGTTGAAGTTTTTCAAGATAAACTCTTTTCCTGGTTTATGATGTCCCAGTGCCTTTAAATCACTTTTTGTCCCAATATTATGCTACCAGGAACAAAGCTTATCATCATTTACTCCACTATCAATATTTGAATTCGGTTTAATATTTCATTTTAATGTAAAACATTTAAAAGGTATTTATGTAGGACCATGGCATTTATTTTTTCTGGCCTGCTGATTAGATTCCAGTGTATGAATCATACACATAATTGATCTTCGTTAATATCCAGTTTTGTTATTTTGAAATGAATGGATAATTTAAAATACTTGTGAAGCTGAGTGCCAAATCCTAGATATTTATATTTCCAATCATTTACTATTGTTTTACCTGTACAAAGTTATATAATTATTGTGCTTCATCTTTATAGACTTTTCAATGCAATCAAAACTATTTGTATGGTCATATCTTATCAATTTACTTAAATATAATTAAATTATATAAATAAAATACCAAATGCAACCACATACATGTTGTTTTAGGGGGGAAACCCCTGAAACTTGGTATGCAAGCATTATTTTTTAGGAAAAGTCTATGGGCATGATAGAGAGTAGTCTACCAGTACCAAGAGTTCACAGGGTTTGGTCATCAATTAGTATGTTTTACAGAGGATGTGGAGAGAGGGAGATTACTGAATGAGCCAGTTAAGTGGAAGTCCATTAAGTGAGAATATCCACCTTATTACACTCTCCATTTTATATCTGAAGAATATGAGGTGCAGAAAGTTCATACAACTGGTGTATGCGAACATGGCATTGGAAACTTTGTTCTCTTTATGAACCTGAGCTTTTACTATATATTACATTTTCCTGAAAGTCTCTTTTAAGGCACAAAAATACTTTTTCTAAGGCATCATAGGAAAACATGCCATAGAAAAACTCAAGAGCTATTCCTTTTAATCTCTGGTGTTTGATTAGTCAGCAAGCTGTTGAAGTTCAATCTATTGTAGATTAGATAAAAAATGCACTAGGGACCCTTGTAATGCACTTGAAAATTGCATTTACCTACATGAAGTAATTGACTGAATGACAAAGTTTTTAACGTAATCTAGTTAAACCAAAATTAAACCTTACAGATATTGGCCTTTCTACTTTTTTTCCTATATTGAAAGCCAGCCAAGTTACTCATTTCTTTCACCTACTTACTTAAATGTTTCTAAATTGCTAAACATACTCTGCATTTCACTGAGTAACTGTACCAATTTTACTTTGGAAAATGTAATACCATTACATTTAAATCATTCTGCGTTACAAACTTTTCATTCATCCCTAAGATCTACAATACTAAAAGGTTTTGTGTCTACATCTATATCTATTTATACATTTGTATATTAAATCCTTTTTCTTACTTCTATATGACTATCGAGACAAGTAATGATGTATAAAATTCATAGTTCTCGCCCTAACCGGTTTGGCTCAGTGGATAGAGCGTCGGCCTGTGGACTGAAGGGTCCCGGGTTCGATTCCGGTCAAGGGCATGTACCTTGGCTGCGGGCACATTCCCAGTGGGGGGGTGTGCAAGAGGCAGCTGATCGATGTTTCTAACTCTCTATCCCTCTCCCTTCCTCTCTGTAAAATCAATAAAATATATATTTTAAAAAAAAATTCATAGTTCTCTTTAAACAAAACTGGCATTCTGCAAATTATCACTCATGGTATAGACACAAGATTCATAAAATTTTAAAATTAGAAGATATTTTAAATACCAATTAGTTCATTGGTTTGCAGCCTTATATTTTAATATTTCTAGTGATCCTTTTGTTAGTATCAGTATTATGAAAGTATTTTTGAATTTTCCAAAAATATCATGAAAAACATACATTTACTTTAGTTAAGGTCCATACGGTAGAAAAAAATATCAAAGTAAATTTATAGCAACTTAGATTGGCAATATGTAAAAAAAAAATACCATGATCGATATAAATTTAAATAATCACTAATTAATAAATTCAATCTTATGGGAATATCTTTTCAAAATATGGTATTAAAAAATAAAAATTGTAGGAGCTATTGATCTAATTCCCTCATAACACCATTAATTATTTTTAGGGAAATACATTTATTCTTACTGATAATCAAATTATATAAATAGCTTTATAGTTTAAAGGTAGTCATAATATCTCACCTTTAATTTCATAGGTACAAAAACCAAGACAAAGTTGACAAATGCATTCTCCAAGATTAAAAAAAAAAAGTAAATTGAAAAACTGTAGCTGTCTATATCTGACATATTTGCCTGCAATAGTAATTGATTATCAGAAATTATTCAACATAGGTACTCACTAATTTATAAGTGAGCAGTATACATATTTGGGGTCAGGTACATGAGAAGACTGGCAAGATTTTTAAGACTCATATGTCACATAAAGTGAATTGGTCTATTATTCAATTACACTAATATTTTTTGTCATTTATTCATCCCAGCTAGATTTAAGGACCATATTGAGGTGAGTACTACATGCTATAAAAATCTTGACACATCATTCCTGGAGGAGATAATTATCTATTTTTCTAGGTGGCCAAGACATGGAAACAACCAAAGTGTCCTGTGATAGAGGAATAAAGAAGATGTGGTACATATTTACAATGGAATACTACTCAGCCACTCAGCCATAACAAAGGATGAAATAACTCCATTTTCAACAATATGAATGGACCTTGAGAACATTATGCTAAGTGAAATAAGTCAGACAGACAAAGGTAAAAACCATATGAGTTCACTCATATGTGAGGTATAAAACTGATATGATTAACACAACCAGCAGTGTGATGGTTGCTAGAGAAAAGGGGTTGGGGGGAGAAAGGGGTCTTATAATATAAGTTGACAGGAGAAGATTTAACTTTGGGTGGTGGTCACATAGTACAATACACAGATTTTGTAACCCACACATGAAACCTATATGTTCATGTTGATCAATGTCACCCTAACTGATTTAATAAATAAAATTTATTTAAAAAATAGAGTTCAAGCAACATGAAGAGACAGTTCATAGAAAAATAAATACCAATGACCATTTAATATATGAAAAGGTGTTCAGCTTCACTCAAAATGAGAACTATGGATCAGATATATTATTTTTCACCCTCAAATTAACAAAAATTCAAATGTGCCAACATTGTTAGCAAGGCTGTGGAACAAAGCAGACAAGGTCTTGCTTACTTTGGGGAATATAAAAATTGGACAAATTCTATGTGTGGCAAATTGATAGTAGCTTTCAAAATAACATTTGCATTTCCTCTTTGAATAGCAACTGCACCTCTTCAACTGTATTCTAAAGATGCAGCTGCCCATAAACAAAATATAAGCATAATGTCATATATTTCATCACTGTTTATAATAGCAAAAGATTGGAAGTATGCCAATGTTCAGCAAGAGATTAAATAAACTACTCATCCTTCCTCTCATACGCACGTGTGCACATACTCTCTCTCTCTCTCTCTCTCTCTCTCTCTCTCTCTCTTTCTTCCTTTCTCTCTCTTTTTCTCTCTCTCTCCTCTCTCTCTCTCCCTTTCTCTCTCTCTCTCTATTTCTCTCTCTCTCTCTCTCTCTCTCTCTCTCTCACACACACATACACACACACACACACACACACACACACACACATACAAACACATACTCCACTCCATTATCTTGAATTTCATGCTTTGGTCTTATAAAACCAGTTGTGATTACTGAGCACTTCATGCTTTCTCTCTACTCCTTAAGCTCTCCAAGTATATTTTTATGTGTACAAATATCTCTGATTTTTCTTCTTCTTTTTTTGTCCCTGCCACAGAGGCCATTAAAATTCCTACTTCTATCTATGCCCAAGCATTTGCTCTTCCAGTGTAATTAGAAGAGCAGGGTTCCATGTTCCCTGATGCCCTCTGCACTGCAGAAAGGAAAACATCTAATAATCTCACTAATTTTTCTATAGATAATAAAAGTACTTAGCTCATTATCTTTACTCCTGAATGTATCCCATGGTACTTCAGTAATCTATTCCATGTCCATTACCACTGATGCAGTAGGTGCAGTAGGTGCTGCTTAACACAAACACACTTATCTTAGAAAATGCATACTTGCAACAGGCAAAAGGATCTGAAAGGGCTTTTGGAAAGGCTTGTTTCACCCAAAGGAACAAGTAATGCTGGTTCAGACCTCTGCTTATTTCCCTATTTTGCCTCATTATAAACATGTCAGGCCATTCTTCCTGTGGTCTTAGCTCCTGGACATGCTGGGAGCCTCAATGGCACAGACTTGTGGGAAAAGGAAAATAATGTCAACATGTGTGGACATGGATGGGAAATCTGACAAGACTTTAGAATTAGTACTAGAGAAAGATATATGAAAATGATGCATTCAGTTCTCCAAAACACTGAGTCTATTAAGCAACTAGATTTTAAATCCTAAGACAAAATTTTTAAAAAGCATCAAGAGAAATCATGGAGACGTCAAGTGATATTAGATACATTCAAATGTGTCCTCCTTAACAAGAATGAAAATTATTAAAACTACTTTTGTTTCATTATTACTCACTAGATTGGCCTACCAAAAATCAGTGAATGTTTAATTCTTATAAATGCTAAGAAATATTTTTGGTATAGCAAAGGTGGGAATTTATTGAAGAACAAGTACAGACTCCCACATGGGGAGGGGGAAAGAATCTCACAGCACAAACTCCTACGTGGGGAGGGGGAAAGAGTCCCCAGAAATCTTTTCTTTTTCATATAAATTGCACCAAAAGAAAGTAAGAAGAAAGTTGCATTAATTTATGAGATATTTCTTAACTCACAATACCCAACATTCTGTATGTTCAAGGTAATTCAAGAATGTATTGATCCTTACTGATTATTAGATAAGATGAATAAAAACAAAATAGTAGTGATTTAAAGTGAGAAGTACTAGAACAGTGTAATCATTATCCCTTTAACCCGGATATGACAATTGATGCCTTTTATTCACACAAATATTTCAGGATAAAATATACTGACGAATATTCTGAGGATACAGTGTATGATTCAATAAAGGCAAAATAGGAAAAGAAAACAGCTTAATTTTCAGCAACGGTTCCTCTTACATTTGTATTGTGAAATGCCTTCATGTCAATTATGTGTTAGTTTACCCCAGCAACACTGGGTAATAGCTATTACAAGTTTCCTGCTTTACTACGAAGAGTACTACTGAGGCTGATAGAGGTGACAGTAATTAAGCACAAGCAGCCATTCAGAGGATAAGCCATTTCTGATAATAAAGTTTTTTCAACACACTCTACTGCTATTTTTTTCACTTGAGTAACGTTTGTTTTCTTCCAGGCCAGATGGTGTGCATCTGCTGGACTTCCACTTCTGCAAGCAAGCAGAGTAGACTGACAACTTTGAAAGGGCTCATGAGATTAGGACAGGCCCACTTGAATTATCTCTCTGTTTTAAAGTCCATTGATTTGGACACATAATTATTTCTGCAAAATCTCTTCACAGTATTACCTACATTTGTGTTTAATTAAATAATTGGGAGAAGGTGTGTGCACAGGAAGAGTTTTAAGATGGTGGCACCATCTAGAAATTCTACTTTCCATACTTTAATCTGATCTCAATGAAAATATGAAAGAACCTTACTCAGGCCCACTGCTTGATTCTCTAAAAGTTAATGCCTATGTTCCCACCCTTATTTGGCAAGCTGGCTCTGCAGATCTAATTTTGAATTTTGATACTTTTATTTAGGAAAAACATAAATAACAAAAAAGTTATTTTAACCCCATAAATGGGATATTTATTCCCTATCCAACAAGGTGTTGTGAGAAATAAATTAGATAATATCACACACACACACACACACACATACACACACACAGAACAAAGATAATATTACACCAATTTGGTGCCTGAATTGCTTTAATTCAAGAGCTATTTAACTCATTTAGCAAATATTAGAATGTGTCCAATCTATGACTAGCAGTGTGCTCTATGTGGGAGCAGGACATTCACATCTGTGACCTCATGGAACTCTGTTTTGTTAGATGTTAAACAAATCAGAAAAAAAGCACACAATAAAATGCAATTGTGATCAATGCTATCCAAAGAAATAATATGCATGCAAAAGTGGGATAATCAAAGCAAAAGTCCAGATTCCTGGCTTCTAATCCGACACCCTTTTCATTGAGCTATTGCTGAATTATACAGCCCCTCAAAAATCCATAGGTAAGCCCTAACTGGTTTGGCTCAGTGGAAAGAGCATTGGCCTGTGGTCAAGGGCACATGCCCAGGCTGCTGGCTGGATCCCCAGTGGGGGGCATGCAGGAAGCAGCCAATCAATGATTCTTTCTCATCACTGATGTTTCTAAATCTCTCCCTCTCCCTTCCTCTCTGAAATCAATAATAAAAATTTATTTTTTTAAAAAAAAATCCATAGTTAAAACACTCCAAATTAGATGACATATGAACAGAATCACATTAATCTGGCTGAACTCTGGCTCACCAGGAAGTATAGTTTAGTGACAAGCCTGAGCAAAAGTCTTGAGTAAAGGTGGCAAAGTAGTGACAATAACTATTCTCAGAGGTTTTCATTGATAACCTTTTGTTCCTGTTGAAAATTGATATTCATTATCGGCAGAGTCCTGAATAGAAAAGTGAAATCTGAGGAGGAAGTTAAAAGCATATTAATTTAATCTGTATATTTGAAGAAAGCATTTTGGATCCTGACTCGAAATCACTTTATTCCTATTTCAATTTTCATGAATAAAATGCTTGGTCACTTTAATAAATGCAAGGTCTTTGAAACATTTCTAAATTTGCCCTACATTTTTTGGTAATGCACCATTAAGAATGGAGAAATAAAAGAGAGAGAGGTCTGAAGGATTAGATCTCTTTGCTGGTAATGAGTAAATGGGCTTCAACCTTGGGGAAAAATATGAGCCAACAGAGATGTGAAAACATAAGATAAAAGGACATGTATTTGGTGGAGGTGAAACCCCAAAAGAATTAATTACAAAGTCTTGCTGGGAATATGAATCAAATTAGACATGTGTATAAAGTATCAGACCCTCTGGACAAGCACACTGTGATTTGTAAGCCTGGTATTCCTACTCTGGGCGACAGGGATTGATCACAACATAATGGGCCACTTCAATGTCTCCTTCTCCACAGATAGACCAAACAGGGTTTTACAATTTGAATATGACATGGTCAGAGATATAAAGATGAAATGAAAAGAGTTTAAATGATCAGCAAGTGGGAAACTATTGAATAAAGTGCAGCAAAGGAGAGATAATAAATAAGTATGCATTCATTTTCTATTGTTGTGTAACAAACTTCTATAAATATTGCAGCTTAAGCCAATACCCTTTATAACCTTAGTGCTTCCATCAAACTTGGGTCTGCATGGTACAATGGAATTCTTTCCTTAGGATCTTAGCAGACTGAAATCAAGCGAGGGTTGCATTCACAATTGAAGGCTGAAAAGTCCTCTTTCAAGCTCATCCAGGTGTTGGCAGAATTCAGTTCCTTGCAGTTGTAAGACTAAATTCCCCCTTTCTTACTGGCTGTTGTGCAGGGATCACTCTTAACTCCTAGAGGATGCCCACAGGTCGTAACCCTGTGACCAGCTCAGAGCATGACAGCTAAGATCTTCAAAACCAGCAGAAGACATTGCTACGACATACTGGTATGTCTGCTATTTTGCTGCCTATGGAGTCTTGTAGGATTTTTATGGTTTCCCATCTTACAATTAAGTCCTTTAGCCATTTTGAGTTTGTTTTTGTGTATGGTATAAGTGGGTAATCTAGTTTCATTTTTTTTGCATGTATCTGACCAAATTTCCCAGCATCATTTATTGAAGAGACTGTCTTGACTCCATTGCATGCTCTTGCCTTCTTTGTCAAATATTAATTGAGCATAATGGCTTGGGTCGATTTCTGGGTTCTTGTTCTGTTCCATTGGTCTGTTCTTAGCTAAGATTTGAAAACAACCTAAGTGCCCATCAGCAATGAGTGGATTAAAAAAAAAAAACTGTGGTACATCTACACAATGGAATACTATGCCGCTTTTAAAAAGAAGGAACTTTTACCATTTACAACAGCATGGATAGACCTGGAGAGCATTATGCTAAGCAAAATAAGCCAGTCAGAGAAAGATAAATATCACATGATCTCACTCATATGTGGGATATAATGGTCAACATAAACTGATGAACAAAAATAGATCCAGAGACAAATGGCAGGGGAGATGGCGGGGGTGGGGAGTGGGGTTAGAGAGCAACCAAAGGACTTGTATGCATGCATATTAGCATAACCAATGGACACAGACACTGGGGCGGTGGGGGCTTGCCCGAGGTGGGAATGGCTGGAGGGGGAGGGTGTTAATTGGGAAAAAGGAGACATATGTAAAACTTTAGACAATAATAAAAAAAAAACAACAGCAGAAGAATCTCACTGTAGTCTGATAGGTTAGATTCATATATAATGTAACCTAATCCAGGGAATCACTTCCATCATATTCATAGATCCCAACACTCAAGGGGAAGGAAATTCACAGAACATATACACCCAGAGCTAGAATCATGGGAGCATTCTGTAGGTTTGTTTTCATAAAAGCAAAACAAAAACAAAAACAAAAAACACTTTTTCCAAAGTAGTTGTACTATTTTACACTCTCATGAGCAATTTTTTAGTTTCAATTGCTCCACAGCCTTAACAACGTTTAATACTAACAGGTGTTTTGTTTATTTTTTTAGCCATTCAAATGGATAAAGTGGTACCACACTGTGATTTCAATTTGCATTGCCCTAAGGACTAATAATGAAAACTTTGAAAGAATTATTGGCCATTAAAATAGCTTCTGGTGTGGTGTACAGGTGTCCATTCAGTTTTATACTCTTTTTTCAATTGGAGTTTTTTTTTTATTACTTAGTTACATAAATTCTGTATATATTCTGAATATGAGACCTTTGCCAGATATATTATTTATGAATATCTTATTCTAGTTTGTGGCTTATGTATTCATTTTCAATGGTGTGTTTCATGAACAGAAGTTTTTAATTTTGATGAAATCCACTTTATAAATTTTTCTTTTATGATTTTTGGAGCTTCTCTAATTTTTAAGAAGTCTCTACCCCCCCCATATTGCAAAGTTATTTTTTTATATTTTCCCTAAAACCCTGATACTTCTGGCTTTTAGGCTTTCAATTCTGGCCCCAAGCTTTATTGAGGTATAATTAAGAAATTAAAAATGCTTATGTTTAAGGTATATAATGTGACATTTTGATATATCTATACATTGTAAAATAATTACTATAATCAAGTATATTACCATATATGATATTCACCACCTCACCATACTCATAACCTCACATGGTTACTTTTTTGTGTGAGAACAATTAAGATCTAATCACTTAGCAATTTTCAAGTGTACTATGTGGTATTATTAACTATAGTTACTACTGTTCTATACCTTAGGTCTCCAGAATTTACTTATCATGCATACCTGAGACCTTATACCTGTTGATCAACATTTCCCCACTCTCCCCCCTACCCTCCCCCCACACACATCCAAGCTTACCTACATCTACTCTTGACTTCTCTGAGTTCAACTTTTTCAGATTCTACATATAAATGAAATCATGAAGTATGTGCTTCTCTGTGGCTTTTTCCACTTAGTATAATATCCTCTAACTTTATTCATGTTGTCACAGGTGACAGGATTTCCTTCTTTTTATGGCTGAATAATATTATGTTGAATATCAATATTTTAACTCTTCAAATTAATTCATCCAATGACAGATGCTTAGCGTGTTTCCATATCTTGGCTCTTACAAATAATCCTGCAATGAATATGAGAGTGCAGACATTTCTTCAAGATACCGACTTCATCCTCCTTGGTTAATATATACCCAGAAGAGAGACTTCTGGATCACTGAGCAATACTATTTTTAATTTTTTGAAAATTCTCCTTACTGTCTTCCATAGTGACTGTATCAAGTTACATTCCCACCAAGAGTGTACAAGTGTCCTTTTTCTTCCATATTATCACCAACACTTGTGATTATTTGTCTTTTTGATCATAGACAACCTAACAGATATGAGGTGAGATTTCACTGTGGTTTTGATCTGCATTTCCCTGATGAATACTAATGTTGAGAAACTTTTCATATACCTCTTGGCCATTTGTATGTCTCCTTTTCACATTTTAAAATCAGGTTATTTACTTTCTTGCTATAAGTCCCTTATACATTTGGGATAGTAACCTCTTATCAAATATATGGTTTGCAAATATTTTCTCCCGTTCTCCCTCCAGTCTCTCTCCTCTTCATCTGTTGTTTCCTTTGCTATGCTGAGCATTTTACTTTGTTGAAATCCCATTTGTCTTTCTTTTTTTGTAATTGTTGTTGTTGTTGCCTGTGCTTTTGGGAGTCACCTCCAAAAAAAAATCATTGCCCAGACCAATGTTAAGAAGCCTTTCTCTTATGTCTAGCTCTACTAGTTCCATGTTTGATGTTTAAGTCATGAATCCATTTTGAGTTGACTTTTGTATATTGTATGAGAAAAGGTTCCAATTTCATTTTTCTACATTTGGATGTCTAGTCTTTACAGCACTATTTATGGATGAGACTATAATTTCTCAATGTGTGTTCCTGGAAACTTTGTTGAAGATCAGTTGACTGTACATGTGCAAATTTATTTCTGAGCTCTCTATTCTCTTTTGTCTATATGTCTGTTTTAATGCCAGTACCATACTGTTTTCATTTGGGTAGCTTTGCAGAATATTTTGAAATCAGGCAGTGTGATGTCTCCAGCTTTGTTCTTCTTGCTGAAAATTACTAAGGCTATTTAGAATCTTTTGTGGCTCCATAAAAATAAATTAGAATTTTTTCTTAATCTCTGTGAAAGATGCCATTGGAATTTTCACAGAGATCGCAATGAATCTGTACATCACTTGCAGCAGTAGGGACATTTTAACAATATTAATTCTTCCAATCCATGAATAAGAGTGATCTTTCTATTTCTCTGTGTCATCTTTGATATCTTTTATCAACATTGCATAGTTTTCAGTGAACAGACCTTTCAACACCTTGGTTAAATTTATTCCTATATATTTCATTAGTGTTGATGCAACTATAAATGGGATTATTTTCTTAATTTTATTTTCAGAAAGTACCTGGCCTTCAATCTAAATACTGTCTCTACAAGTAACTAGTCTCAATATAAATAGTCTTCTAAATTACTATCTTCTCCAGGCCCATCTCCCTCTTGGGAAGATAATCTATTTCTATTGCTCCTCCCCACTTCTGCATTGGGAAAACAGGTGCATATTTAGCACACCAGTGGTTCTCAGACTAGTTGAAATTCAGACTTCGAGCCTCACTCCTAAAATTCAGTAAGTCCAGCAGTCTTTACATCAGGGATTGTGTCATTTTCATACCTAGAACACCAATGCAAATTGAAAATATCTAGTACTAACTAGATCCTCAAATCACCAATTGTCTGGTTAAATCATACTAAACTAATTAGTCCATGATGTAGAAAACATGCCTATCTATGTTTGATGCATCAAATACTACCAGCTCTTTCTCTAAAATGAGTTGGAATCACCCTATTTTGGATTTCTATAACATTTGCTAAAGCCATCATTATATTTTACCCAGACCAGAACAATAATCACCTAACTGTTCTTCAATAATTAGAGAAAGTTTTTTGTTTTGTTTTTTATATATTTTATTGATTTCCGAGAGGAAGGGAGAGGGAGAGAGAGATAGAAACATCAATGATGAGAGAGAATCATTGATTGGCTGCCTTCTGCAACATCCCTCCCACAACCTGGGCATGTGCCCTTAACTGGAATCGAACTTGGGACCCTTCAGTCCGCAAGGTGATGCTCTATCCACTGAGCCAAACCAGCTGGGGCTAGAGGAAGGTTTTTAAATAAATAATTCAGATGATATTACCCACCTCCTTAAAACACTTCTATGCTTTCAAGCAATGATTTATGTTTTCTACATTCCTGATCTCACCTATTTTTCCCCTTTCAATGTGCTCCACTCACATTGTCCTTGAAAGAATTCTCCAACACATTCACTCCCACACAAGACTTTTGCACTTGATGTTCCCAGAGTCTAGAATGTTTTTGCCAGATCTCTGTACCGCTAGTCCCACCTACCATTCAAATCCCAATTCAAGTTTTACCTCCCCAGAAAAGCCTGTTCACCCAGTCTAAGGAGGTTGTCTCCACTCCCAAACTATTGTCATCTATAGCTTTTTAAAAACTTATTAAAAGTTAAAATTTTGTATATTTCTTTATTTACTTGTTTTTGTCTCCCTTCAATATATCTCCCTTCAATTATGTATTCAATAGATGAATACATAAACCTTGTCTGTTTTCTGCATCACTGAAGTTCCAGTACCTGTCATAGGTTAGGCACTGAAAAAAGTTTGTTAAATAAACAAGACTAGAGCAAAATAAGGAGAGGGAAGGAGGGGAGGGTGGATTGGTGTGTATCATATTTTATCAAAGTAAAAATGTATTCTTAAACTACAGCAGAGTAACCAAGGAAAAAACACCATCTATCTGTGTTTTGTAATTCATGCCCACTCAACCACTTTATGAGATTAGGCCAATTTGCAAATATGGCCAGCTAAGCATTGCATCTGTGCTATGGCACCATGTTTTCTAATAATGATTAGAAAAAGAAATGTCACACTTTATAAACACTGTCTGTACAAAATAAATAAGGAAGACATGCAGTGGAGAGAAAATATTTTAGATATGGATAGAACTCAATTTGAATAAAACATTCTTGAGGTATAGTAAGTAAAAATTCAAAGGCTCTTGTGTCGACATTAATTAAATTAAATGTAAAAATTTCCATTCCACCAGGTGGTTATTAGAATTATATGGGACAAGGTAATCTGAGAATATCTGAGAAAGCCTGGCACACAGTAGGACTAAGAAATGATAGTTGCTTTCCTCACTCACTCAATCCTATTACACAATAAATATTCTGCTAGAAATGTGAAAGAGTTTCTGCCCACAACACATTACTGAATTCACTTAATTATGAGCATGACTTCAACAATAAAGAAGATATAATCAAAGTTGTCCATCCTATCTAGGAGGCAGGGTGACTTAATGAAAATAATCAAATTGAAAAAATACATTTGTACAAATTTCTTCGTTTGGTCTAATTCTTAATATCTACCACTCTTAGAGACAATGTGGCTTAGGTTATCCAAGGGGAAATTTGTCATCCCAAACATCTGTAACTGAAACAAGTGGAAATGCATTAATGTTTTCACTATTATCTAAAAATACTACCGTAAAAAAATACCATGCAGGCAACAAGTAAGACACAGTTCCAACTTTTCCCGATTTCAGCACAGGGGCAATGCCTTACCTTCTACAGGCTTCTTCTTGTCAATTCTACACAAATACAAGTGACACAGCAAAGGAAAATAGTTTTTACTACTGTGGATGCAACAACTTTTCTAGTTTTATCCACCTTATCTTAGTTCTCTGTAAACGAAATCAGAGTATGTTCTCTTTTCTGTGTGATGTGATTTCCTCGGCATAGTCTGTGAGATTTTGTGCATTTTTTTTCTTTTTAATTCCTCAGTATTGTTCCATCATATGCATATACGACAATGGGTGGGTTGTTTTTCTGTTGATGGACATGTTTCTAGTTTGAGGTTATTATTAATAAAGTTGCAATTAATAATATTGCAAAAATCTTTTGTACATTATTTTTCTTTCTCTTGGTTAACACTTAGAATTGCTAGGTCAAAGAGTGGGTGTTTTTTACAGTTTTTTAAAGTGCCAAATATTTATACCAAGTTGTTATACAGGGAGGAGAGTTCCCACTTCTACAGTATTTGGTGTTGCAAGTCTTTTTAATTTTAGTTACTTAATTGGTTCCATTCTTGGTCAGGGCACAGGTTGCAAGTTCATTCCACAATTGGGGGTATGTAGAAGAGGCAAAGATTCAATGTTTCTCTCTCACATGGAAGTTTCTCTCTATTTCTCTCTCTAAAATCAATTAAAACAAAACATATCCTCCGGTGAGGCTTTTTAAAAATATGTCTCTTACCAACAACACAGAATAAGGTGTGTTTTTTGGTTTGTTTGCTTGTTTTGTTTTGTTTTATCCAGTCTTATAATCTCTCCCCATTTGATTTGATTGTTTGGTTCAGAGCTCAGCAAATAGTTTCTGTAGAAAAGGTTACTAACTAGATGGGAAATGTTTTATGTTCTATATGCCACAAAATCTATCATAATTATTTCATTCTACCATTTTAACATGAAAGTAATCTTAGACAATATGTAAATCAAGGTAAATAGCTGTGTTCCAGTAAAACTTTAGTTATAAACACAGACATTTTAAATTTTAAATTTTATATAATTTTCTTTTGTCTGTAAGATTGTTTGTCCACTTCTCCTTTGATTGTTTGACCACTTAAAGTTCAACATCTATTCTCAGCTCATGGAACATACAAAAATTGGCAACCCTTAGACCAACACCTGATTTAGTCTACCTACATTTAAGATAATTTTTGATATGATTTATTTGTGTGTGTTTTTTGTCCTATCTGTTCACCTGTTCTTCACTTCTGGCTTACTTGTATGTTAATATAATTTTTTTTTTTCATTTTAATTTCTCTATTGGCTTTTTTAGCTACATGCATCACTAACTTATGAACTACTTAATGTATCATGAACTGCTTAATGTATGTCTACCTCACATAAAATATAAGAACATTGTTTCCATTTACTCTATCTTATGTGTTGCTGTGAGTACACAAAAACACACAAACACACATATGTAATATGTCTACATACCTTATAAACTCTCAATTTTTGCTTTCAACAGTGATATGGCTTTTAAATAATTAAGAAAAGAAAACAATATATTATACTTACTATGTGGTTCTTAATGACTTCAGGTAAAGAGAAGATTCCATATGGTACTATTACACTTTATCCTGAAACATTCTTTAGTATTTCCTGCTGGGAAATCTGCTGGTAACAAAGCCTCTCAGTTTTTGTTTTTTTATCTGAAAATGTCTTTATGTAGGTCTCATTTGTGAAGGATATTTTCACTAAATATGGAACTATTGGTTTATAATTTGGGTTTTTTTCAGTACTTAAAAAATGCCATCCATTTTCTTCTGGTCACCAATGTTCCTGATGAGAATCAGTAGCATTTCAATCAGCTTCCCATATATAACATGATATTGTTCTCTGGCTGCTTTCAAGATCCCCCTACCACCCCATTCTTTATTTTATGTTTTATCCATATCAATGCTTGGTAATTAAATGAATAGAAAGTAAAGGTCAAATTGGAAAGTCCTTTACCCAGAATGCTTATTTAAAATATTTTATTGTTGTTTTATTAAATTCATTGGAGTGGCATTCATTAATGAGATTATATGTTTCAAGTGTACAGTTATAATACATCGTCTGCATATTGCACTGTATGTTTATCACCTAAAATCTAATCTCCTTCTGTCATTATATATTGATCCCCTGTACCCTCTCCTATCTCCCCTTTCCCTCTGGTAACCATGATACTATTGTCTGTGTCTATGACTGTTTTGTTTTATTTGTTCCTTGCTTCCTGAATAAGTCTTTTTCTTTATTATTGAATTTTAGCAGTTTAAGGATGATGTTCCTAGGTTTAATTTGTTTTGATTTATCCTGTTTTCATTTTGCTAAACTTCTTGGTTTTGTGCTTTTCACCACATTTGGTAACTTTTGTTTTCTATTTCTTTAAAAAATTTTCTTTCCCATTTTCTGTCTCTTCTTCTACAACTTTAATTGTATGCATAATAGACTACTTTGTATTGAGCCTGGTCTTTTTTTTCCAAACTTTTTTTTCTTTATTCTTCAGAATTAGTACGTTCTGTTGATCTATCATTAAATTCACTGACCCTTTGCCCTGGCTAGATGGTTGGGTGTCATCCCATGCACTGAAAGGTTACTGTTTGATTCTCAGTAATGACACATGCCCAGATTGCAGGTTAGATCCCTGGTAGGGGGCATGCAAGAGCCAGTGGATCAATGTTCCACTCTCCCTGATGTTTCTCTCTCCCTCTCCCTTCTTCTCTCTAAAATCCATTAAAAATACCTTTTTAAAAATTAATAAATAAGATAATGTGCTCAGCTAAATGTTAGTTCCTATTTTAAAAAAATCACTGATTCTTCTTTATGCCTTACTCAACATGACAGAATGAAAAGGGTGAGCCATGAAGTGAGTGCTCAATAAATGTTAGTTCCTATTTAAAAAAAATCATTGATTCTTCTTTATGCCTTACTCAACATGACAGAATGACTGTGGACAGTTGACATCGGCCAGGCCAGTCTATAGACTAATGGAGCCAAGATTACAGTAGGCAGGCATAGTGTCAGGGACAAAGGCAAAACTCAGATCCAAGAGTATGGCTCTCACTCACCAGGGCTGATCTTGCTACTAACCTTGCTAAATATCCAAACTGTCAAAACTGACACTGATGCTGGGTTCCCAATATGCCACATTTCTCAAGGAGACCAACCAGCCACTTATCTCAAATTGATTACATTGGGCTCTTCAAAACTGGACTAGAAAGAAATTCACTACAGCTGAATTAAATATATGAGAGACATGAGTTTGCCTTTCTTGCCTATAGTGTTTCAGCCAGCATTTATATCTGAGGGTTCATATGTAATTGATGTACTAACAATAGGATTCTGCATAACATCACAGCATACTACCGGAAGTATATCTACTGGTTCTCTCATATGCTACATACTCTGAAGCTGCCAGTTTTATCAAGAAAGATAATAGCTTTTGAGAGTACCTTTACACTATTTTAAAGTAACAGGATCAATCCTTTAGGTTTCAGGATGCACTCTAAACTAATACTTATTATACAGTTTAATATCCCTAGTAGGTAGAATATACAGTTCTGGGAACAAATGATAGAATAAAAAGTGGTAACACTCACTATTATTCCCAATAATCTACTGGTGAATATATACAGCCTGTCCCATTATTTCTAGTTTCTGTGTCTCTACAGGTCCTGGATCCAAGTGGGGAATGTACCTCATTAAACTTTACCTACAGGTCAGTTTGGGCTCCTTGTGCTGAGAAGCTAGGGGTCAAGGATTGGAAATCACCATCCTGGCAAGGTAATTAACACTGATATTCAGAAAGAGGTAAGTCTGATGTTAAACAATTGTGAGAGAAAATACTAGATTTGACATCAAAAAGATCAAGCAGAGTTGCTCTTGGCACTTTTCTGCCCAATTTTGATAGCAAATCAACAAATAAAGAAGCTATAATCTGAATAAGACATGATAACTAGGAGCTCAAAATCCCTCAGGGATAAAGGTCTGGGGGATACCACCAGAGAGATGCTGAGGGATAGGGAAATAATAGTAATGAAGGAAAATGAAGATACCACCAGAGAGATGCTAACTGAGGGATAGGGAAATAATAGTAATGAAGGAAAATGATCATTATCAGTTATAGCCTGGAGCATATATGCAGCTACAAGGACTATATTTTATCCCACCAACCCTCCTCTAGTAAGACTTTGGACACCCAAGAAAGTAATAACACAGAATCTAGGAGAAACTATTTCTAGATGATGTGAGCAAGTGGATCCAAGCCAGGCAGCAGTGGACTATTCAGAACCAAGGCATTCATCCTCTAGCTGCCAAGCATGTTGTCTGCTTACAACTCAGAGCTGAGTCCCTCCCTGGAAACTGCACTTGTTCCAAAGGAGCTGCCTTGCCCAAAGTTACACCCTCAATGGCAGTTCGCATCCTGTTAATTCAGTTGACCAAAGACCTAGCTCCCTTGCTTCAAAATGTCATCCCTGTGTCACAGCATTCATTCCATGGGAATGAGCTGACACCTTTGTTATGACCAGTGTCAATCAAACTCTTGCTCTGACCAATCCTGCTTTCTTTACTCCTTTACAGGTGGTATACCTGAGACCTCTTTCCTCACTGCACTGCAGCTACTGTTCCCTAGAATCCTCCCCAATAAATGAGGTCAATGTAAATTTCAATCCCAGAGTTTGTTTCCTGGGGAACTTGACCTAAGGCAGCTCTGATATACAGATTATTGCCATTTTACTCATTAGTGAACTGACTCAGAGAAATTAAGTCATTTGCTCAAGGATTATACAGCAATAAGTAACATGGACAGTAATTCAAACCCAGGTTAGTGTGATTCCAAAGCCATATTCCTTGATATTATCATACTACCTTCCCTCTTTTCTTCAACTGAACATTATTACCATATTAATAAAAGAGTCTGCAGCCTTTTCTGTTTGCTTTAACGTAAACCTTCTCAAGCTGACAGGTCTATCAGAAGTTGTCACTTACAATTTAATGCCATCCAGCCTGGTTGGGGCTTGACAGACTTACAGTAAAACCCGAATGGATACTATGCCATTATGAATTTAATGTACTGCCCTCATGAAGCCAACTGCCAAATTAAATACTTAATGCCAGTCAAATTTATTTATAGAATCAGTTCTCTCCCCTTTAGCTATTATTGCCTTTTATCCTTTAGGCTTGAAGCCTCGGGAACTCTTTGAGAACCATTTGGCACTCCATCCACCTGGGGTAATCCATTGCCAATGGTGACATTTTCCAGTCTAGAGTGAGAACTATTTATGAAGAGAAATGGACCCCAACGAACTTTAGGTTGAGAGAAAGGAGATGAAATACAAATAGATGCTGTTATAATGTAGAGCTTGTAGAAATAGATAAAAGAGCTCTTTTGTTCTGTCTCTTTTGTTCTACATTAAACATCTGTAATACTTTCAACAATAAAGATAAATTAATTTAAATTAAATTAAATTTAAAATGCTATTCATATTGGCCAAAGTCACTTGATGCCTGATTCCAAGTCCATCAGCTTTGCTTCTTTTTCACCTTTTTAATTAGTATTGACATGAGATGGGGAAGTAGAGAAGCTTAGGGGATAGCACCTGCCTCACCAGCCCATCAGGGTTCTGGTAAATTATAGTTAAGCTGATATTTTTTGTAGAACTTCAGCTATAACTTCTTCCATTCTCCTTTGGAACTCATGGGCCTTGTTTTTTCTTCAGACACACCTACCTACATGACTTCTATACTTTCATGTTGCTAGGAACATGTGTAAAGAAACAAAAGCAAGGTGGGACATGTCCAAAGGGGAAGAGAAGAGGGTGAGAAAGTGGAAGCTCATGTCATGTGAGAAATAGCTGAAGGACATGAAGATGCATACCCTGAGATTTAGGGAGAGTAGCAGTGCACTGTTGTGGGAAAAGGTGATTAAAATAGTCCTAATCTTGCTCTCACCCAATTAAAACCCTTTTCACTGTTAATTCCCTGTCCAGAATGGTTCTTTGTTTCTACTGCAAATTCCTGCAAAATTAACAACTCGTTCTGATACCATTGCAATTAGCGAGTTATTAATAAAAGGAAAGGAACAAAGGGGGAAGCCAAACATTATAGACATGTTTTTTGGGCAGCTTCACCAGGAAGTTGCAACTTTGCACACCCAGGGGACCACTGGCCTAGTCCCTGCAAAACACTGGGGAGAAAGATAAAAAAAAGGGAAGATAGATGCATGCCCAGTACAGTAGTTGCAAAACACTGAGGAGAAAGATTAAAAAAAAAAGGGAAGATAGATGCATGCCCAGTACAGTAGGGATGACATAGGGAAGGTACGTTCCTGTCAGTCACACCTGGGAACAAAGATATTTGGCCAGAATGGGCATGGAAACTGCAAGCATGTGAAAATTTGGGAATACATAATCTCCTAAACCCGTGGTAGGCAAACTGCAGCTCGCGAGCCACATGCGGCTCGTTGGCCCCTTGAGTGTGGCTCTTCCTAAGCCTTAGGAGTACCCTAATTAAGTTAATAACAATGTACCTACCTATATAGTTTAAGTTTAAAAAATTTGGCTCTCAAAAGAAATTTCAATCGTTGTACTATTGATATTTGGCTCTGTTGACTAATGAGTTTGCCGACCACTGTCCTAAGCAAAGACATTCTCTCTCTTGGCATTCTTGGCTCATCACCCTTGTTGCTCTTGTTGCTCTTGTTGCTCTTCACTCTTGGCTTCCTTTAATTTGCCCATGTTCCCTCCTTAGCAATGTGGCCCTGGACCCCACATACAATGGACTGATGGGCTGCAGTGGGAAACACAAAGCAAGCTAGCCTGATGCTGGTCTGGACTCTGCTCAAACATGGAAAGGAAACTCTGGACAGACTCTGATTTTAGCTCTGCTGAAACCCCAGCTACATTTTTTCTATGACTGTACAAAGGTAATTTGGACTTTGAAAACTCCGGGTTTTAATTCCACAGAAATAAAAATTACTCATTGTCCTGTGCAAGTCTCAGAAGACTATTTTTCTTGGGCTATCACAAGAATTCCACTCCCACTAGTAACCATGGGAGACAAGGACTTCTCTCTCCCTCCATTAACCAATCTTCAGACCTCAATTTAAATATCACTTCATCAACTGTGGTACATCTACACAATGGAATATTATGCTGCAGTAAAAAAGAAGGAATTATTACCATTTGCAACAGCATAGATGGAACTGGAGAGCATTATGCTAAGCGAAATAAGCCAGTCAGAGAAAGATAAATATCACATGATCTCACTCATTTGTGGAATATAATGAACAACATAAACTGATGAATGAAAACAGATCCAGAAACAGAGAAGCATCGATCAGACCGTCACTGTCAAACCTCAGAGGAAAGGTAGGGGAGGGTGGGGGTAACGTGGAGAATTCAACCAAAGGACTTGTATACATGCATATACTAGTAAGCCTAACCAATGGACACAGACACCAGG
Source organism: Myotis brandtii (assembly GCF_000412655.1). Lineage (NCBI taxonomy): Eukaryota > Metazoa > Chordata > Mammalia > Chiroptera > Vespertilionidae > Myotis > Myotis brandtii. Next base: position 45,192 of record NW_005353344.1, read on the forward strand.
GTGGTGAGGGCATGAGTGGGGGGTGGAAGGGCAATGAGGGGATAAGGACACATATGTAATAACTTAATCAATAAATAAATTAATTAATTAATTAAAACAAATAAATAAATATAACTTCATCAGGAAGTATCATGTCCACCACCAATACCTCTATGATTACTACTACTATCAGAATTGGTCAGAGTGCACTATTACATGATCTAATAAAACCTCTATAGTTTTGCTTCATAGCACTTATTACAATTTAAAATGTTATTTTTTAATGAAACAAAAATTTATCCTTATTATGTGATTTTTTTCTCAATTACTTTGACTTTAGCCCATTAGTCTAAGCCTTATCACAGCATAAAATAGTGCTACTTTGTTCATGATTGCATCCTTAGGGTTTAGGACAAGGCTTTGCGAAGGCCCTTAATATATACGTTTTCAGAGAAAAAGACACAAAATGTATGAATGGATGGAATAATGACTTAGTATAAATAAATATATCTAAAAGATGGACAATACAGAGAGCCCTATGATATTTCAACAAAAGAAAATCTTTAGTATAATCAGAGTTATTCATCAGTGAATCTGCCTACATATGTGAGATTGAGCTCCTCACCAGGATAAGTACTGAAGAACAGAGACCAAGATTCATTTTTAAAGCTTATGTATACATTAATTAAACTCGAACCCAAATAACTCCTAGAGTTTTAAGAATCGATTAATGTTATCCTTCCTTTTGCTTTTCTATAAAGTCAACCATTTGAGTTAGATTTTAATGGGCAAGTTCAAGGACTACCTAACATATCCCTATGCTCTCATAGTCATGGCAATGCAAACTTACTAGGTCCCAGCAGAAAAAGTGATTTGCTCATTGGAAATCTATTCTTTTGAGATTCATTTATGAAACAATAATACCCCATGTCCTGTTCATCAATTCTATCTCTTCTGGGTATAACAGATGGCTTTGTATATTAAATGTTTAAAACATAGCTTTTGGTGATTTTTTCCTACTCCCCTGAGAATGGCTCACATAATTATTAAAGTGATACATAAAAATAGGAAATTCAATAGGCAGTCAAGAGTGATTTCTAGAAGGAAACATAATAAACAAAAAGAAATGGGAAGCTAGGTAGAAAGGAGTTTTTAAAATAAACTAATAAATAGTACCAAAAAAAGAAGAAGAAAGAAGAGAAAATGTTACTATCAGGGAGGCAGATTTGGACTCAATATGAAAAAAACAAACAAACAAAAAACAACTTTCCGAATTGTAAGTAATGAGTTTCCTAATAACGGAAGTACTTACATGGTGGGTGATGGACACTTGGTAGAGTTGATGCAGTTAGGATTTATACTTTGAATTGATTTTGAGTAGCAATGTTGTTTAAAGGTCTTTCTAATTCTGAGGTTCTGGGATTCTGATACTTCGGTATTGATAATGGAAGTGAAATAGGTAACACTGCCTTCTTTATAGGACAGTGGAGATTCATAACATGAACTTGGAAGAAAGGGGAAGTGATTTAAGAGCAGGGTCCATGGTTCTGGAAGAGGGAGACCTCCAGAGGAAGGCAGGCATGCTAGAATTGAAAGTGGACACCAAATAGGTCTGGGCCGCCTGTCACCACTTGAGACAAATTAAGCAGAGACAAGGTTGAATCATATATGAATGTTTATTCTAATAATGCTGGCAGTATGGAGAGGCAGCAGGTCATCCTGTAAATTCTTCTCTAACCTCCCTATCAGCCTGCTGATTATATATGGATAAGGAAGAAAGGCTACATGCAAGAGGGGAAGGAGGAGGGGGGCAGGATAAGCAGCTGCAGGATCAGTGGTCTGTGTGTCTCCTTCCAGGATCTTGAAGTCCATAACAAGATAGTTAATTTTCTATGATGTTAATATTCTATGATGTTCCTGGGACCTAAGAATGGTCAGCATTCCTGAGGCAAACTCCCAGAGAAGGTCAGGGTTCAGAGAAGCAACCAAATCAAAGCAAAGCGAGTCCTGTCCTTTATCTGTTCTCAAATGTATTTTCTTTTCTGAGCAATGGACCCATTGGGGCCCAAAGGTATCCTTATCTTTTCACAGCTCTGTTTTTCTTCTTGCAACACGTCCAGTGTCCTAGGTTCTGTAGGAAAACCTCTTACCCATAGTTAGTAAGGTGAATCATTAAACAACTGTGGTTCTATACTTATTGTGTGCCCTTCCTCGTATCAGACTCTGGGGCTCAGAGAAAATGATCCTATATGGCTTATCCTCCTTTGGAATCAGGGAGGCTCATTAGCCCTGATTCCTAGACAATCATTGTCTAGGACAGAGTACTGTCCTCAGAAGCAATGTGCAGTCAGGAGACAGCCATCACTTCCAAGGGTAATTGAAATGGAGTCATCATTCCAAGTAGGACAGCAAACAATAGCAGTAATGACCCAAAGTCACATGAGAGGAGGTACAAAGTAGATCATGGGGAGAAAGCCACAGCTATTCTAGAAGTGAAACACAGGTAGCTTTAGGGACCCAGCTCTGGTTTCCACAGATATAGTCATGCTTGAGCGGGGAAGGTAGGAAACACTCCTGAAGAGTGCTAAGCAGAGAAACTAAGGCAGAAGGTAATTTGCATGGGAAGGGGCCTAAGAGGAGGTAGGGGGGCAGTGTTTTCAGTAGTTTAGGAAAGCCAACTTTCCTTGTCGCTCTGATCTTATGTCTTGGAACTCATGTTATCAAAAATCTGGGCAATATTATAATTACATATTTTACCATAAGAAGAGCCTGAGGCTGCTGAGCAAATAAAAGGCTAACTTCTACCTTGATGAGGATCAGTTCAAGAGCCAGATAAGCTGCATCTGCAGGGAAAGTTACCAATGACTCCAGATGGTAACCACGGAGAAAAGCGACAGCTTGATCCTAATGTGACATGAGGATGCTTTTATATATTTTTAATTATAATGGCTAGTATCAGACTCAACAAATAATACATATGCCTTATGTTATTATAATACTGGGAAATATCACAATAGGGCTGGTTTCTTTGTTTTAGTTTTGTCTGCTGCTGTTGTTATTTTGTTTTTTTGTGTTTTTTTCTTTTTCTTTTTCTTTTTTTACTTTTTTTTTAACTATATGTTTCCTGCATGGTTTATCTCCTCAGTCATTGTCTACAGGATCCTGAGAAGTTGTAGGAATATGCAGGCGCAGACTCAAGGCCCGGCTTTCTGTCCAACGTTGTGGAAAGGGACTGTACATCAAGGGGCAGAGCCCTATGCTCCCCTACGCCTCCTGGACAGAGCCCCAGGGAGAGTGACCTCCCAGGGGTATCCACGTTGGGATGTTATTTTGTTTTCAATAGCTAATATAAGGAATGACTGTATCAGTTCATTCTAGTTTAGGGAAAAAAATATTTTCTTCAAATTTCTTTATATGTATCTCATTGTTTTGTTTATCTGTTTGGATTTATTTTGTAAATCTGTATGTATATTTTCTAAATGATTCACTAAGCTTTCGATTCCCCTGCATCTGGAATGAGCATTGTGATACTACATAATATGCCAAAATCAGAAAGAAAAAACAACAACAACAATGAACAAGCAAACAAACTCTACTCCGGATCTGAAAGGAGGTCTTATTAGTCACTAAAGATTGTCTGCAGGTTTGTGCTCATTTGTATGGGTAAAGGCTGTGTGTCCAGATAGAGATCACAAACTATTGTCTCAATCAGTACTAGCTTGGCTTCACTACCGACGAAATCCAAATTATGTTTGCTGCCATTGTGCGTCAATTAAAGATAAAATGAGAATTCCTATTGCAATATGCCTCTAATGGCACAATATCTGGGTTTACCTAAAATTCATGGACCCTTTCCAAAGGTGGTGCCTGCTTACATGCAAGAGGTGGGAAGCCTTGGCCTCCCAGGGAGGCTGTGGAACACCCCTGGCAGCAGTAGAATCATGCCTACCAATGTGTATTCCAGATGTAGTTTCTAAAAGGGACCTTTGCGTCTTCCCTGTTCATCTCACTGAGTCTATACTAACACCATCACCATCTCCCCAGGTACCAAAACTCATAGCTGAACAGAGTGTGCTTTTTCTACCACTGCCTCTGGTGACAACACTCTACAGTATGGTATCAAATCCCATAGATGTCACTTTGCTATGTTTCTGTTACCTAAGCCTACTTCACCATTCCCACAGCCCCCGCCTGAATTCACATTCCCCATTCCCATCAGCCTAAAATATTTCAATAACCTAATAATTGGTGTCTCTTCCTCTGTTTTTTCTTCCCTGTAATAGGTTTTCATATATATATATATGTATATGTATTTGCCTTTGTAAATCACCCTCTGATCAGGACACCCTCCTTCTCCCAAACTTCCCGTGGCTCCCCGAGTGGAAGATGTGGTGCCCTGGGCAGGTTTCTCTGACTGCGTCTCCCCTTGCTGCCCAGTCTGACTGTAATGCTCTGTTCCCTCTCCAACCGCATTCTTTCTAGGTATTTTTGCTACTTGTTTTTCAAAATGCAGCCCAACTATTTCATCCTCTTTGAAGTATTAAACATTCAAACAGAGTCACTTTCTCCTTTGTGTCATTAATTCCATTTGTACTAGCTACTCCCATTCATTTCATTTATCTCCTGTTTTTTAAAGAATGTACGTATTTGGTCATTAATCACCATCATAGTGTGTGTTTTTAAATAATTGGTGTTATTTTATTTTCTCTATCCTCAGGATTTAGTGCATCAGCAGGTGCCCAATAAATGGTTTTGTAAGAATCAATTATACATGTATATTTAAGTAAAAATTGGGGGCGGGGGTTTAAAGAAAAACATTATTGCCTCTAAAACACTTAATCAGGGGGTATAATAATCCTCACAACTTGCATTTGATATTAGATATAGCAAATTCCTCACTGCCTTATCTTATTCATACAGCTGCATCTCTCTGATAAAAGGAAATAATGTGCATTCAGAATAATTCTTAAGACTTCATAGCTTTATGCAAGCAAATTAAATGGCATTGTCAATATGTCACATACTGGGTGGGGGGTGGTGAAGTAAAATACAGAGACTTACAAGGTTTTAGCCTGCTTTATTGAGGCAATTTAATAGTGTTATGACTCACCCTCTGACGTCAGTCAGTGATTTTACTAGAATAGGTAAGGTAACTGCTGTACAAATAAGCTCTGGGCCATTTAAAATGCTACAGTGGAATGCTGACCAAATAGCATTCATTCATCAGCATTTATTAGAGGCCTACTATGGAGACAATGTCTAGTCTCTAAGGACAAAAAAAAAACACCTTTGATCGCAACACTTGAGATTGCAGCCTATTGGGGTTGACTGACCTCTAATTCAATGCCGACAATGTCAGAGAATGAAAGCTCTGACTGAGAGATGAACAACTTATTCCAGGAGCCCAAGGATAGTGAAAGCAAGTCAATATGAGGGTTCCAAAATGAAGGCTTAGGACAGAGGTTTTAAGGAATAAATAGAAATTCAACACTCAGGACAGAGGGAATTGACATTTAGGAACAAATTACAGTTTTTGAAGTCAAAAGCACATGACTAAGCTTCAGTTGAGCTCCCAGCTAAGAGTCAGCATCCACCACCAGGGATGTGTTTGAACTATCCTGGACACACAGTCCAATCCAGCTGATGATTACATAACTGGTAAGTAGTAAAACTGGAACTTAAATACAGGTCTTATGACTCTATGTCCAGTGCTCTACCCTCTGTTCCACTGCTGCCCACCAGATGGAACTAGATGACGCAAACATAGAATTTAAGATCAGCAGAGCAGAGGAGTGAGGCACTCATATTACCAAATTACCCAATCTGGGATTAGAATCTCAGCATTGCCACTTACCAGTTCAGTGAAGTTAGATAAGCTTGTTACGGTTCTAGACCTCAGTTTCTCTATTTATAAAATGAAGTTAATAAAAGTCTCTACCTACCTCATAGGATTATTATGTAGGCTGAGTTAATAAATATAATATCTCTGGCACATATGAAATTATAGCTATTATGAAAATGCTACTATTTTATGATTTTTTAACCTTTATAACTCTGTCAACCTTATCTATAGTTTATTGTCCACCATTATGGTCTCAAAGAATGTAACGACCTTCACTTCTAAACAGCCCCAAATGTTTCTTTTTTCCTTGCACACACACACTCTCAGCAAATATCTTACAGCCAAATGCATGAACTTGACTATAGTGAAATCTACCAACATTACAGGTATTGCTAAGATTGAAAATTCATCTAGATAACACAAAACCAGTGTTCATTATAGCTTTAATTAAATTCCATCGGGGTGCTTTATCTACCCACTTATCTGTCTTTGAAGTCTCTCGTAAGGTCAGAAACTTTATCTGGACATAAAAACTAAATAGATTTTGATGACTCTAAATCAGAAAACACTAATGCCATTTCCTTATCTCTGTGAAATAGTCTTTTCTATATACAACCTCTAATTACTACATAAAGCAACTTTGGTTCTATGTCCTCAATTTGCTTTTGAGTAATTTCTTTTTTTCCCTGTCAGCTTTTCTACTAAAACCTTAGTTTTGTCCTTCATGTAGGTATATAGTTTTTAAAAGCAATAGAACAAATCTTTGCATCTCTTCCTCTTTGTGAGTATTGAATTAACTATTATTTATTGTACTCATAATGCCCACTCTACTTTATAATATTTAAAAATTACTATCTGGAAATTTCTTCTGAGAAGTAGGTAAAAGCTAGCACTATAGGTTTGAGTACACAACATATTTCATATGTCTGAGGGGAAAAACAGAAAACAATACACTCTCTTCCCCTTTTGTGTAACAATAACAATATTTATGTGCAGTACTTATTTGGCAGCCATTTGCTGCCTTGAAAAATATTTTGTTTTATTTTTGCCAAAAATCAAACTGTCCAATAAACAGGTTCTACAATACTATATGTGTACAAGGAGATTGTGTCTTAGGATTTCAGAATTTGTTTATTTGAAAAGCAATAGGCATCATGTCATGGTAAAAAGAATGTAGACTTCAGCATTGCCTAGAATTTAAGTTCAAATCTACTATTAAAAATGTGTGAATTTTGGAAACTTAACCTCATACCTCTGCAACTGTAAAATTCTGTGAGATTACTGAAAAATATTAATGACATAAAGTGTGTAATAAGTATGACATTTAATAATTGCTCAGTACTATCTGTTTCCTTTTCTTCTGTCTTAATATTTTGCTAAAAGGAAGGTACAGAATTCAAGTGCTTATCATTTACTCAACAAGGGTATTTTATGTGCAATGATACATGACCACCACACATGTGACTATAGATGATGATATTCAGGGTCTTGATATAGCATACAAGAAGTAGGTCTCTCCCTTATACATAGTACAGTTATAGCCTTATACCAAGTACATAGCTGCAGACAGTCCTCATAGCCAATTAGCCTGGAGGTCAGTCCCTCTCACTGACGTGCCAACAGCAATCAAGACTCAACTACATTAGGAGAGTGCACACAGTACACACAGAGGGTGCATCCAGAGTGCCAGACTCAGGTGCCTGGGAAGGCTGCCCAACAGGGCCCTACAGAGCACTGACTACTAAAGGCCATTCAACCAGCCCAGGATACACAGTAGGTCTACCTAATACATAGATATAAATATAGAAAAATGGCCAAAGTGAGGAGACAAAGAAACAGGTCCCAAATGAAAGAATAGAAAAAGTCTCCAGAAAAAGCACTAAATAAAATGAAGGCAAGCAAACTACCAGATAGAGTTCAAAACAATGGTTATAAGGCTGTTCAATGAACTTAATGAGGATTTCAACAGCATAAAAAAGGACATAGAAACCATAAAAAGTTATCTAGAAATAAAGAATACCCTAACTGAAATGAAGAATAGATGACAGGGAATCAACAGTAAAATAGATGAAGCAGAGAACCAACTTGGAAGATAAGGAAGCATACAACATTCATTCAGAACAGCCAAAAGAAAAAAGAACATTTAAAGAACCTCTGGGACAAATTCAAATGACTGGCATTTGCAAGATGGGGGAGCCAGAAGAAGAGAGAGAGCAAGAAGTCAAGAACCAATTTGAAAAAATAATGATGAAAAACGTCCTAACCTAAGGAAATAAACATAGAAGTCCAGGAAGCACAGAGTCCCAAACAAGATGAACCCAAAGAGGCCCACACCAAAAAACCTCATAATTAAAAAGCCACAGGATAAAGACAAAGAGAGAATCTTAAAAGCAGCCAAAGACAGTTAGTTACCCACAAGAAAGCTCCCATAAGACTGCCAGGTGATTTCTCAACATGAGCATTTCAGGCCAGAAAGAATTAGCAAGAAATATTCAATGTGATGAAAAACAAGGACCTACAACCAAGATTACTTTACCCAGCAAAACTATCATTTAGAATCAAAGAACAGATAAAATACTATAATAATAGAAGCATATATGCAAATCAACTGAATGGCTGAACAGAGGAACAACCCTGCAGACGACCTTCTGGATGAAGCCAGGGCTGCAAGGGCTGAGACAGCCAGGGCTGCAAAGGCCTACCCCTAAACAAATTTCATGCATTGGGCCTCTAGTAAATAATAAAAGGGAAAGATATACATATCTATCAGAAATTACTTTAAATATAAATAGATTAAATGCTCCAATCAAAGGACATACAGTGGCAAGATAGATAACAAAATAAGATCCTTACATATGCAGTCTACAAGAAACACACTTCATATTGAAAGACACACACAGACTGAAAGTAAAAGGATGGAAAGAGATATTTCATGAAAATGGAAACAAAAGAAAACAAAAAGCTGGGGTAGTAACACTTATACCAAACCAAATAGACTTTAAAAACAAAGGCTATAACAAGAGACAAAGAAGGACCCAGCAACTTTGGGGTATTTATCCGAAGAAACCCAAAACACTAAATTGAAAAGATAAATATATTCATATGTTCGTTATAGCATTATTTCTAATAGTCAAGATATGGAAGCAATCTAAGTGTCCATCAATAGATGAACTCATAAAGAATATGATTTGGCCATAAAAAAAGAATGAAATCTTGCCATCTGCAACAGCATGGATGAAATTGGAGGATATTATGTGAAGTGAAATAAATCATATAGAGAAAGACAAATATCAGATGATTTCACTTATATGTGAACCTAAAAAACAACATAAACAAACAAGCAGAACAGACAACAGATTCATAAATACAGAGGACATTTTGAAAGCTGCCAATTAGAAAAGGTGAAGGGATTTTGAAGTTCAAATTGGTAGTTACATAATAGTAATGGGATGTAAAGGACAGCACAGGAATATAGTTAATATTATTGTAATAACTTACATGGTATCAGATGGGTAATAGATTCTTTGGGGTGATCACTTCATAGATTATATAAATATTTAATCATGAGGTTGTACACCCAAAACTAATATTATACATCAACTATAATTGAAAAATAAAAAAATGTTTTAATGTAGTATATAAAAAAAGAACAATCTTCTCCCACAAAATCTGTACAGAAACGTTTATAGTAGTGTCATTTATAAAATACTACAGGCCCGGTGCACAAAAATTTGAGCACTCTGGGGGAAGGGGGGGTCCTCAGCCCGGCCTGTGCCCTCTCACAGTCTGGGACCCCACGGGAGATAATGACCTGCTGGCTTAGGCCTGCTCCCAGGTGGCAGAAGGCAGGCCCAATCCCTAGGTGCAGCCCCTGGTCGGGCTCAGAGCAGGGCTGATTGGGGAATTGGGGCGCCGCCCCCTGTCATGCACAGAGCAGGGCAGATCAGGAGGTTGTGATGCCACCCTCAGTAACGCTCAGGGTAGAGCCAATTGGGGGATGGGGCACCACCCTCTGTCACACTCAAGTCAGGGTCGATGGGGAGGTGGCGGCGCCACCCCCGTCACGCACAGAGCAGGGCTGATCAGGGAGTTGGGGAGCTCCCCCCTGTCAGGCACAGAGCAGGGCCCATCAGGGGGTTGAGGAGCCCCCCCC
>NW_005353344.1:55763-79735 GCF_000412655.1 Myotis brandtii
CTGCTGAAAGCAGGTATCTGGTTTGTTTGGGTTTTATAATCGAAACACTGTTTCAACTCCAGCTCTGAGATCCCAGCTGCCTGAAAGCAGGTTTCTGGGGTTTTGTTGAGCTTCTATATTTGTAACAATGTTTCAAACTGCAAGCTCAGAGGCCAGCAAAGCAGGCGGGGAACGTTGGCTTCCTCTGTCACTGAAGCAAGCAAGCCTCCTGTTAGATTCAAGCTGCCTGGCTGCCAGCCGCCATCTTGGTTGGCAGTTAATTTGCATATTGCCCTGATTAGCCAATGGGAAGGGTAGAGGAGGTATGGCTAATTACCATGTTTCTCTATTATTATATAGGATACTATATAAAATTGAGCATCTTTCCATATATATGTTGGCCATTTGTATGTCTTCTTTGGATAAATGACACTACTGGAAACTCAGATATCCTTCAATGATTGAATGAAATGGTTAAACAAGTCATCGTTTATGGACTACTACTCTGCAATAAATTGAAATGAACTATGGATAGACATACCCTGGAAGAATTTCCAGTGAATTATGCTCAGTGAAAAAAAGCCAATCCCAAATGGTTACATACTGCATTACTTTATATAATTCTTGAAGTGACAAAATTATATAAATTATAAATAGTGGTTACCAGTGTTTAAAGAGATGGGGGATGGAGATAAATAAGTATGGCTATTAAAAAGCAATATGAGAAATCCTCATAATGATGAAAATATTCTGTTTCTTGATCATATAAATGCCAATATACTGGTTGTGATAATTTCGCAAGTTGTTACCATTAGGAGAAATTAAGTAAAGGGAACATAAGAACTCTATGTATTTTTTTAATAGAACTGCATGTGAACCTATAATTATCTCAAAACAAAAAGTTTATTTTTAAAAAGTCTGAATTATCTGCTAGTTCTATTTTTAACTTTTCAGGAACCTCCTGATTGTTTTCCACTGGGAGGAAACCATTTCACTTTTCCACATAAAATGTACAAGGATATCAATTTCTCCAAATCCTCATCAATAGTTGTATTTTTGAATATCTATCTACCTATCTGTATATCAGATAGGTGTGAGGTAATATATCATTGTGGCTTTGATTTGCATTTTCCTGATGATTAGAAACATTGAGCATCATTCTATATACCTGTTGCCTATTTGTGTGTCTTCTTTGAATAAATGTATATTCAAGTATCAAATGTATAACCATTATATATTTACTAGAGGCCTGATGCATGAAATTTGTGCAAGAGTAGGCCTTCGCAGCCCCGGCTGCCCCACCCTCACAGCCCAGGTTTCATCCAGAAGGTCATCCGAAATAGTGTCCGGATGGTCATTCTGCTGTTTGGTCAATTTGCATATTATTCTTTTATTATTATAGATGTTATTAGTTTTTTGCTTTTGTTTGTTTGTTGCTAATGAGTTGTAATTGTTTCTCATATATTTTGGAAATTAATCCCTTATCTAACACATAGTTTGTAAATATTTTCTCCCATCCCATAGGCTGCCTTTTTACTCTGTTAATTGTTTTCTATGTTGTGCAGAAGCTTTGTAGTGTGAAGTAGTCACACTTGTCTATTTTTGCTTTTGTTACCTGTGCTTATGGTGTCGTATGCAATGAAATCATTGCCAAGACCAATGTCAGGGACGGGGGTGCGGGGGAGTGAGGAAATGGGGACTTGCTAATCAACAGGCAAAAATCTCAATTATGCATGCAAGTTGCATAAGTTCTAGAGATCTTCTATACAGCACTGTACCCACAATTAACTATACCATATTATACGCTTAAAGATGTTTTGAGAGACTAGATCCAATATTAAGTGTTCTTAAGTCTGAAATCACATGTCACTTTGCTTTCTCTAAATGTCTCCAACTTATACAATAGAACACGTCTTATTATAATTAAAAACTTTCTCGAAGAAACAGAAACCTATCACTTTGTGGTGAGTTGCTTTCTGGAAAATGAAAGTCATAATGAAAGTTGTTACAAATGACTGTTCCATGGATACATCATCTGAAAAAGTAGAAAGATGTTACTGTCTGAAACTTGCTACAGTCAGTATTTTCCAATTACAAAGTCATTTATTAGAATCAAATTATACACTTTTTTATAATTAGTGACTTGGACATTTGGGGTTCATGCAATTTTGATCACCTATAAAGAGTCTATTTCCCAGAATATCTTTCCACTCAACATTTCTTGGTAATAATAGAAATGTCACATCTCCTGTTAAATTATATCAACCACTGTTAAGTCAAAGAACTTTAGGAGAGAACTGAAGATCAAAGACTGAAACCCACAATCTGTTAAAGTCACACACACACACACACACACACACACACACCACAGTTCATCCGGCTGTGACTTTGTCTTGTTCCTTTCACCCAGGATGACATACTCAATAGGAGAATGTGAGGTGAACAACCCTACCTATTATTATTTTACCATTCACTAGGTAGTCTGTCATTTCTATGTGCCTAACAATGCACTGTGACTAGAGGCTAAAGACATTGTAAATTACCAAACCAGAGGCCCTGTGGTGCTGGATTTTGTGCCAGAGGAGTTTGTGGCTGAAGTGGCTGCCATTTGCATACATGTATCTGTTTGTACTCAGCACCAATTCTAAGTTCTCCCTTTTATACACAGACTCAGGAAGCCTGGAAAGGGAGCAGGATTGTGCGGCTAAATGCTAACAATGAAAGGCTAATGAAGAAGACTCAACTTTGTTAATTTTATCTAGTGTTTTGTTTTATATTTCATTGATTTTTGCTCATTTTTTTATTTTCTTCTTCCTACCCATTTTGAATATACTTTGCCATCGATGTATGTTGTTTCTAGCTCCTTACAGTGGAACTTTCGGTCATTTATTTCAGATCTTTACTTTGTCATAAGAGCATTTAAAACTATAGATTTCTCTCTAAATTTCTAGCATAAGCATTTAAGGTTTAAAATTCCCTCTAAAGCCTGATTAGCTACATGTCACAGAACTTGATGTATTGTGTTTTTAGTACCATTCAGTTCAAACTATTTTCTAATATCCCTTGTGATTTCTTCAATAATCCATAAAGTATTGACAAGAGCATTGATTAAGTTGCCAATATCTGTGGTGGGGAGAGGGTTGAACATCTAATTGTTATTGATGGTAATTTATTTAGTGGCATTGTGTTTTCAATATTTTGAAAAATGTATTGTAACTTTTTATGGCCTGTCATAAGGTCCTTTTTCAACATATGGACCACTGATTACTCTGGCATAATTATTCTATCAACTTCTGAGGAGAGAGTGTTAAAATCTCCAGTAATGATTGTGAAATTGTCTATTTTTTCTTTTAATTCTGACTATTTTTGCTGCATGCATTTCAAAGTTGTGTTGTAAGGTGCATACACTTTTACAATTGTTATGTCTTCCTGGCATGAATTTTCTTTTATCATTGTGATACATCTCCCCTGGTCTCTGGTAATACACTCCGTTTCAACAGTCTATTGTATGTAATAGTAATATTGCCACTTCAGCCTTCTTAAGCTTACTGTTGTCAAGGTGTATCTTTTTCTTCTATTCACTTTCACCTAACATATCTTTGTGTTTAAACTTATTTCTTGTGAATAGCAAACATTTAGGTCTTTTTTATCCCCTCTGACAATCTCTACCACTTTATTGCAGTGCTCAGTCCTCTACCACTCAATGCACTGTTACATGATTTGACTTACTCAGGATTTTCTATTTATTTTCTCTGCTTTCTTTGTTGTTGTTTTGCTGATGTTTTTACTTTGGTACCTTATTTTGGATTATTTAAGTATATTTTAGAATTTTAACTTATGTATTTGTGTTGGCTATATTTCTTTGCAATATTTCATAATGGTTGTGCTAGAGATTATATTATACATTCTTAATTTTCACAATCTGCTTAGCCAATTTTGTATAATTTTATATAAATAGTAGAAAATTTCTAACATATAGTTCTGTTCAAAACCTCTTTATCATATATATTATAGCTTTTTATGGAATGTATTTACACATATTATAAACCAACAATATAATTTTGTCAATTTTGTTACATAATTATATATAAATTAAAGAAATTAAAAGGAAAAATAGCTTCTCATATTTAGCCATATTTTTTACCTTCTCTAATATTCTTGATCCCTTCCTAAAGACTTGTTTCCATCTAGCATAATTTTCCTTCAACCTGAAGAAATTCCTTTAACATTTCTTTCAGTGCTGGACTAATGGCAACTACTTCTCTTAGATTTCTTTTATCTGAAAATGTATTCATTTGCTTTCATTCTTAAAGAATATTATCAATGAAATATTCTAGGTTGGCTTTTATTATTTTCTTTCAGTCACTTAAAGATAGGTGCCCATTGTCTTATGGCATTCAATGACTCTGTTAAGAAGTCAGTCATCATTCAAGTCATTGTTCCCCTGTATGAAGTGTGAATTTCTTTCTCTAGCTGTTCTCAAAATGTTTTCTTTATATTTTTTTATCATCAGTTTATACATGATGTAACTAGGTTTTTTGTAGTTATCACAATGGACTGAGCTTCTTTTATGCCTTTCATCAAATATAAGAAATTATCAGCTGCTGTTTCTTCAGATATGGCTTCTGTCCCATTTTCTCTCTTCTCCCTTCCTGGCACTCTCTTTACATGTAAGTTAGAGCTTAAGCGTGTCCTACCTGCCCCTAATATTCTATTTATTAGGGTTGTTTTTTTTTCAATTTAGTTTGCTGTGTTCATTATGCTGCATACTTTTTTATAGCTTCAAATTCACTGAATTTTTGGCATCTCCAACCTTTTCTTAATTCTAATATCCAGTGATTTTTTTAAACTTCAGATACCATATTTTTCAGTTCCTCTCTTTGGTTTTTTTTTTGATTGTTGATAGTATTACAATGTCTCCCATTTTCCCCCCTCCACCTACCCCATACTGGACCCCCACCCTTTACCACATTATTATCTGTGTCCATGGGATACATTTATATGCATATATGTTCTTTGATTAATCTCTTCCAGGACTCACCCCCCTCTGAGATCTGTTGGTCTGTCCCATGCATACATGCCTCTGGACCTGTTATGTTCATCTGTTTATTTTGTTCATTAGATTCCACATATAAGTGAGATCATGTAATACTTGTCTTTCTCTGACTGTATTATTTCACTTAGCATAATAATCTTCAGGTCTATCCATGTTGTCTCAAAAAATAAGAGCTCCTTCTTTTTTACTGCTGCATAGTATTCCATGGTATAAATGTATCACAGCTTTTTTATCCACTCATCTACTGATGGGTACTTGGGCTGTTTTCAGATCTTAGCTATTATAAATAATGTTTCTATGAGCATAGGGGGGCATACATTCTTTCTGATTGGTGTTTTAGGTGTCTTAGGATATATTCCTAGAAGTGAGATTATTGGATCAAATGGCAGTTCCATTTTTAATTTTTTGAGGAAACTCCATACTGTTTTCCATTATGGCTGCACCAGCCTGCATTCCCACCAGCAGTGTACTAGGATTCCCTTTTCTCTACATCCTCTCCAACACTTGTTATTTCTTGACTTGTTTCATGGTAGCCATTCTGGCAGGTGCTAGGTGATACCTCATTGTAGTTTTAGTTTGCATCTCTCTGATGATTAGTAAAGTCGAACATTTTTTCATATGTCTATTGGCATGTGAATGTATCACAGATCATGGCATCAACAGTATTAGTTCTTTCGGCTGGATGGCAAGAATGTGTCCCATGCCTTTCTCTAGCTTCCGGTTGTTTACTGACAATCTCTGGCATTCTTTTGGCTTATAGATGCATCACCCCAGCCTCTGCCTTCATGTTCCCATGGTGTTCTTCCTGTGTTCCTGTCTATCTGGGTCTAAATTCTCTCATTTTATAAGGACATAAGTGATATTAGATTATGGTCCACTCTAATGACCTCATTTTAACTTGATTACCTCTGTAAAGACCCCATTTCCAAATGAGGTCATATTTGAAGGTTTTGGGTGTTAGAACTTCATTAAGTTATTTTTTTAATATATTTTCAGAGTTACTCATTGTTATCTCTAGAAGGATTGATCTAATAATATGCACTGACTTACCAGAATCCTGGATAATATTTGAACAGCAGAATCAGAGCAGGAGCTATTATTTCTGCTAAAAAATGTACTTTAATTGCTTATTGCTTTGAAACAAAATCCTCTAAACTCTGTGACAAATATCAGAAGAGATCTATACCCACTTTTTTGGGTAAATAACCAAATACCTGTCAAGACCTAGAGAAGAACTTCTTATGTAGTATATTTAGGGCAATAGCCTAGACACCCTCCAGAATAAAATCCATCATCATCATTATGGTATTTCTACTGTGATTTCATGTGCAACTTGTTTTTAGAAGACCCAGAGGAGTGACTTTTTGTTTTCCTTTTTTACAGTTGACATTTCTCTAGAGTTATACATACTTATACCCTGAAACCTTTGTGAACTCCTAAATTTATAAATAGATTATTTTCAGGCTTTCTCCTCTGCCTCAAATTGTATTTATGATGAGAGTAATGAGTTTCCTGGCATAGCTTCAAATTTTAACCACAGTTTTCAACATTTACTAAAGTTTTATCTCTCCCTTGTCAGCAATATTTCATAAATAAAACATTTTTACAACCTTAGGAGAATTTATAAGCATATGAGGAGAAGGAGAAAACAATCCAGCTGCACTGAGATGTGATAGGCTATCCTCATTCACTATCTTAGTAATTCACAGCTCAGCATTCAGGTTTGTGCTTTTAGCAAGGGAACAAATTGTCATTGTAGCACTTATCGAGTATTGTAATTGCATGATTTTTTTCTCTGTATCTTCTACTAGATCACAAACTGAACTGTCATTGCACTTCTAGTACCTAGCACAGTTAGCCTTCATTAATATTTGTTGAATGAATTAATAAAAAGATAAAACTAAGAATACTAAAGTTCTACTGAATTTACATGTTAAAATAAAATCCCTGCTTTCCAACATGAGCAATTGTTATGAGACCATATATAAATGGGGAGGTGGGTGAGTATATGTGCATGCATGTGAGTGTGTGGGTGTGAATATGATAAGTACAAATACATACAAGCATATGAATAACTTTACAAACCATAAATGTTTTGGATGACTACATTTTCTGAGACATGGGTTGCTTATACCTTAAAAACCACTTCCTATGTAATAATCTACAATATTTTATTTTATCTTTTTTTAAATATATATTTTTATTCATTTCAGAGAGGAAGTGAGGGGGGAGTGAGAGATAGAAACATCAATGGTTAGAGAGAATCAATGATTGGCTGTCTCCTACATGCCCTACACTGGGGATTGAGCTTGCAACCTCGGCATGTGTCCTGACCGGGAATCAAACTATGATCTCTTGGTTCATGGGTCGACGCTCAACCACTGAGCCATGCCGGGTGGGCCTCTACAATATTTTCTTGATATGCCTACCCTCTTCCCTGTACCTCTTTTTAACAATATAACTTAGACAAAGGAAAATACTCCTAAGCTGGGTTTTATATATAATTTATTAAACTATAAAATACTCTGAGATCTAATCACTGACATCTGATGAAAACTATTCACCTTCCCAAGGTCAAGCCATTTACCAATCCACACCCACAAGAATACTTTTCCTCAGTGCAGCTCTCAGCATGCACTTTTTTGTTTGGAACATTTATTCCCCACTGTCCAACATATACAATTCAAACTTCTTAAATATTAATTCTCTCTGGGGATCAGTCTTCTGCCTCAACTCATTCATTAGCTGAGTAACCTTGGAAAAGGTACTTTCCTTCTCTGAACTTCAGTCTCCGGTTTCATAAATGGATACTAACATCTATGGGCATCAAATATAGGCAATATAAAACATGGTAGGAAATCAATAACTGCTATTAATTTACTTATTATAATGTATTTAATTTTTTCACAAAGCAATCTGAATTATGAGCAATTCCTCAAAAAATATGCCCTCTTCCCCTACCACTGTTATTAAAATTTAGACCAGTGCTATCTGACAGAATTTTCTGTGATGTCAGCAATGCTCTATATCTATTGTCTAATATGATAGCCTCTAACAACATGTAGCTATTCGGCACTTGGAATGTGGCTTAACAGAGAGAGTGAAACTTAATTTTATTAAATGTTGTCATTTAAATATAAATAGCCACATGTCTTTATTGGTTACCATATTAGATAGCACTTATTTGTACTTTCCTTGAAAATCTACATGATTCCCTATAGAGAAATGCCATTCTTTCCTGAGAAGCCATATTTTCTCAACCTTAGTGAACTATTTGATCACTTCCACCAAAAAGCCTGGGGTTTTTGTTTATTTGTTTGTTTGTTTATTATATGTGGGTTTTTGTGGTGTGACTCTTTAATGTTTTGTTTTGGTAGGGGGGTTTTGGTAGGGAGACAATATCCATCTCTCTCCTAAGATAGTTTGAATTTATTTTTTCATCCTCAGAAAATATTTTATGTTTCTATCAAAATTTCTTGAACTGTGTTAAAATTATTTATTTACTTCTATGAATTGTCATTAAATTATTTTGAAGATAGAGTTTGAGTTTCATTTTTTTCTAAATGCATTGGCAGAGAAAGGCCCATATATAATAAAAACTTAACAAAGACAGATATAAGGTAGAAATACAAGGAGGAAGGAAGGAAGGAAGAAAAAGGGTGACCTCTATGTAGGCTGGCATAGAGTATGTGTCACAAAAGAGTGCATTTACTCACAACTAGACTGAACCAACATTGTTAATCAGGTTCCCAATTTTGAACAACTGTTACCTAATATTTTCCATGAAGGGCCATCTAAATAATTATAATCAATAGACAACTGAATATAATGTTACCTTGGTTTTATGTATTTGGTGGAGAGATTATTATAAGGAAACAGGTGATCAATAGAAATAAGAAGCATTTATTATTGTTATTTAAAAACTTCTGCTCATAAAACAGGTAAAATCTGATACTTCTCAGGAGGCCCTCAGTCAGGCTGTCACCAGAAAAATCATTGACAGCGTACTAGTAAACACAGTCTGCATGCATCTTACAATTTCACCTTTTCCACTTACACTCTCTGGAACTGAATTTCTGTAAGTCAATTCTTTCCCCCACAGAAAGACCAATCTACCAAGCAGCTCCTCCCCCACAGGATATGTGGGGATGAATGAACTTTCTCTTAAAATCCAATCAATAGCAGCCATGTAACATGTAAATGTTATGTTTCTATTATTACTCACTGAACCCTAACCCCAGATATCTTAAAGTTTCTCCAGAAATATTCATAGTAATGAACTCACTTAACAAAGTTTATGTGTAGATATGAAAAGAACACCAGTATGCAAAATAGGATGGAATGATTCACTCCTTTGCCAATAATTCACTAGATACATGCACAGAAGAATGACAGAAGTGGTATATTTATTTTTAAAATAGTTGTAGTCATCACCTTTCCTGTTCTGGCTAAGACTAGGCATAGGAGACATAAAGAATCTCTATATATAAAAGGCTAATATGCAAAGTGTCCCCTTGTGAGTTGGACTAGACCAGGAGTTTGATCACTCACTATGACGTGTGCTGACCACTAGGGGGTGGTGCGGAATGAAGGAAGGCCCCAATCTTCCCTGATTGCCAGCCAGGCCTAGGGACCCTACCCATGCATGTATTTTTTGTACCAGGCCTCTAGTAACAAGATAAAATTCTTGAGCTTAAAGAGCTTACAGGCTAGTATGAAAAAAAGTGAATAATTTAAATGCAGTAGGATAAATATAAGCATTTGGGGTGAGGATGGAGGAAGTCAGTAGATAAAATAAGGCACTGAAAGGATATTTAGGGGTTAAACAGTGAAGTATATGTGCTTGTATTAGTATAAGAATAGGACAAGAGGTGGTAATGATAGAGGGTTTTGAATAGAATGTTCTATTCAGATGCAACAATATGTGCAAAGTCTTAGAAGGTGATATTCTGCCAGAGATAAAGAAAAAATGAATAAGAAACAAAGATAATTTCCTTGGGGAACTCCCAGTCTATTCCTTCTCTATGAATGGATGAATTAAACCATGACAAGTTGAGTTCTATAAAAGAGAATGAATAAAGTTCTAGGGGTCTAACACTCTTTGGAAAATCACAAAAAGTTTTACAGAAGATGGTAATATTTTATCTATATCTTCAACCTTCAGATTTCCTGCTCTCAAGTGGATTCCTTTAGAAAGCTAGGCAAAGACCTTAATATTTCTAGTACACAAGTGCCCTAATATGATTTCAGAGTAGCCTGAAAACAAGCATGTGTTTCCAAAGTATGCAAAAGCCACTGTTGACCTAATGGAGTGAGAAGTGATATATTCCTATTGATGTCTGCATCAAAAATGTAAATTTGTTGAACCACAGAAATATAAAATATTATAGTATCAGAAGTCAGCCCTTTGGCTGAGACACTCAACTGATATTTAATGCATGCCTATTTCATCACAGGTATTTTGGACATAGGGCTAAAAACACATAAGTTGAAAAGGTAACACCCTTCCCACAAGGCTAACACAACTAGTGGGGGAGAAAGTCATGAAGTAGAACAGGATAAATAAGGGCCATGATAGGATATGCACAGGAGGCTCGGGGGCACTGAATCAAGCTTTCTGGAGTAGAGAAAGCAGACTTGGGCAATTAGGTCCAAGAAAGTTTTCTGTAGGACACACTAGCATAAAGGAACCTGAAATTCTGCAGGTAGCAGGTAACCAAATATGAGGTTGTAAAAAAAATCTGTCATTTTATTTTTTTAAAAAAATTATTTTATTGATATTTTACAGAGAGGAAGGGAGAGGAATAGAAAGTTAGAAACATTGATGAGAGAGAAACATCGATCAGCTGCCTCCTGCACACTCCCTACTGGGTATGTGCCCGCAACCAAGGTACATGCCCTTGACTGGAATCGAACCTGAGACCCTTGAGTCCGCAGGCTGACACTCTATCCACTGAGCCAAATTGGTTAGGGCTGTCATTTTCTACATTCAATATTTTGGTGTGAATATGGAGTCAGTAAGCCAGTGATCAAGGCCCAGGTAGGTGGTAAAATAGTCAAGACTCTGCCTGAAGCAAGTATCGGTGGCCCTTCCCTTGAAGAAGATGATCCAAAGGTTTACTCTGAGAGTCAGTGCCATATATGACAGAGAAAGCAAAGCCTGCGACAACGGAAGCAAATCATATTTATCTGCATGAACAATCCCCTCCATTCACTATTTCTCCTGAACCTTGGAGAAACGATCATTCAGAGACATTTTCATTTCTGGTGCTCAATGTATTCAATAGAACAGGATACTGCTTAATTTGGGAGAGTCCTGGGTGATCATTTAAGTGTAATTAGAAATATAAAATTTTATCTGTATTATTCCCCTAAAGACCATGCAAAAAAATGAGTAGATGACCTTAAGTTAGTATTTATCCAAGACAAATGTTTCAGTACAGAGACTGCTCTGGGGTAATGTAAGAATATGGAAAGACGCTGACTTGTAGAGCCACAGGCTTAACCTTAACTTTTAACCTAGAGAAAACTAATCTGTTCAAGAGTCACCTCATTTAAACTAAACATAATTAAATATAAACTTACACTGTAACAAAGAAACTAGTATTTTCTTCTGTGCATTCATTTTCACATAAATTTTCAGAGCCATTCTATGATATAAATACATAAATATCTACCCATTTGTAGGTGTACCAATGAGACAAATAAACCTCTGATAGACTAAATGACTTGTCCAAGAACATACAGATATGAAATAACAGAACTGAGATTTAAATCAAAATTTTTCTCTATCCAAAATCCAAATTGCCTCCCTAATCCAAAAGTCATCCTCCTAAAGAACAAAATCACTAGCAGCAGTGTTTTTTGGAACAGGGATTCAAAGTAGAGTCATAACATAAAATATCACCAGCTTATCTTCTTAGGAAGTGATTGCTAATAATATTAAGGAAAATTAAAGTAGCGAAATTATGTTACAAGATTAAAAAATATAAGTTAATGTTATCAGAGCAACTCCATACCAAAAATATGTTGCTTGGGCCTTAGGAAAAGTCTATTTCAATAAAAAATAAAGAAAAAAAATCAAAGTCATGGATCTCTTAGAAGATCATCCAAATTAATATCCCATAAATGGATATAACTATATCCAATACAAAGAACCCCTTTAAAACCCAATCTTATTTTTAAAATCTATTCTCTGAAGCATTTGATCCCATGAACCACTTTCTCCTACTTGAAACCATCTCTGCCCTCTTGGTGACACCACATTCTTCATTCCCTCTTACCTCTTAGACCATTTGCTTTTACTCTCCTTATTTGGATTCCTTCTGCCTCTTCCTCTCCCTTAGTGCATGTATTCTTAATTCTCTCTTGGTATATTGCTTATTAACAATGTATGATTTTGTTTCTTCTACTGCCAAAGTCTTACTCTATAGCGGCATGCCTTTGTGATCCAAAGTCCTATCTCCAATCCAAGGCTAGAATTCCAGCTCCTCTCTCTGACTTACCATGCTGCACTCTTTCCAATGCAACATTCTGGTTCTAGACAAAATAACAGCAGGTTAAGAATTGCACATGGGGTTCCTCAAACCTCATTGGATCATTAGTAGGTGATGAAAAAATCAGAAACCAGAAAAGACCGACCAAGTATGAGATAAGGGCCTCCTGAATTCATTGAGCCTAGACAGAGTTGGTAGATTTTAAGTTTGTGTTTTCTTCAACTGCCTCCCTCTTCTTAGCCATCTATCCATCCTCAGCTACGGTTTCTGTTTTAAGCGATTCTTTATCTCCCTTTACATCAAAATGCAGCTGTTGAACAAATTTCCCTTTGCTTAGCCTATGTCTCTAATTCCCTGTTCTCATTTTTCAGCAAACCAATTTTCTCTTTACCGTCTGTCTTCTACAAATACATTTGAGAAATCCTTTCTTGCTGATTGAATTAGGCCAAGCAAATTAACACTCTGGTTTTTCTTCTTTCACTTCCACCTATCTCATAAAAAAATTTTCAGCAAATTTGCCTTTGAATCTTCCCAATTCTTTCCATCACTGCAGAGCTGAGGTTTTCTTTTTAAGGCACTGTATTTTCTAAGACTTCTTTGTGAAGAGGGGCAGAGAAAAGAATCTCTCTTTAACTGTGGTATCAGCAAGCATAATTGTTTTTAGCTAAAGTTCAATGATTTTGCACTTTAATATCAGTGGTCTTCAGCCTTACCATAATTAAATACACGTCAGCATACTTGTTCATGAATTCATTCAAAAAACATTTATTGGACCTATAACATGCTAGAGACTATATAAGATCTTAGAGATGTCCAGGTGAACTACACATGAAAACATCCTCAAGAGGCTTATCCCATTGGGAAAAGAAAATGTGAATACACTGTGTGATAAGTGCATTTATTAGTAATACAATTATATAGCAAAATCACATGAGAGTATACTAAGAGAAGTAGTTGGGCAGAGATGATATCTAGAAGAAGGAACACTTGATGTAGAACTTTCTGTGCAGATCAAAGATAAAAGTGCAATGAAGGTCAAGGAAGCAGCCCTTCTTAAGGCCACATATGTTTACAGTTGACCCTTTAGGGATGTCTGGCAGGCTCAGAGCAATCCTCCTTTCTCTCGGAAATGTCTCCCTACTCTAGGATGTTGATGCAGGTGTGAACTTCTAGAGCCAAGTTTGTACTTCATGATCCACACCACACTCAGCTATAACTTCTTGAGCTAGAAATTCATATTTAAACTGAATTAGGAAAATACAATTTACTTCCTAAATATTTTGAATGTGGGACCTTAAGAAAGTCATTTCACTTTTCTTATGTGGCTGTAGCTTTAACACATGAAGTCAGTAGCTCAGAAATAACAGCAAAGCCTCATGATGCAGCCTGAGCTTGCAGAAGAGGGAAACAAAAACTGGACACAGAGAGTAAGCAAAAGAGAGAAGCACGGGTCCTGATCTCTTTTTAAATATACATTCTGGTCCTTTTCAACCCAGATGTAACCTAGCTTAAAGATTCTGAGGTATGTTATATTTCCTTAAAATAAATTTTCCTTTTGTGGCTTAAGCAGGCCTAAGCTGGTTTTATTACTAGTAGCTAAGTTGTCCTTACTAATCAAGGAATGAACAGGTTTGAGCCAACCATTTCAAGCTCCCAAAGGCCAAAGCTAGAATATGTACAGCAACAAAATAAATAAGGTAGCATTCTACTATAATCCAACGTATAAAATGAGTATTCCTAGGACCATGGTGCTATACATAGTATATTTATATATAAATGTGGCAAATGAGATAAATCCCCTTCACAGAGAAATTCAAAATAATCCTATACAATAAAAGCCTAATATGCTAAGTATCCACTCGTCCAGTCATTCATTCAACCAATCAAAGCATAATATGCTAATGATATGCTAAGGCCACTCAACCACCCACTATGACGTGCACTGACCACCATAGGGCAGACAGTCGACAGGTTGACCAGTTGCTATGACGTGCACTGACCAACACAAGGCAGACTCTCCAACTGGTAGGTTAGCTTGCTGTTGAGGTCCAGCCCATCGGGACTGAGCCAGGCGGGCCGGACATGCCCTGGAACCCTCCCGTGGTCCCTCCCCAGGCGGGCCAGACATGTCCTGGAGCCCTCCCGTGGTCCCTTCCCAGCCAGCCAATCTCCCAACGTTCCTCCCTGACCCCAATCGTGCACCAGTGGGGTCCCTCAGCCTGGCCTGCACCCTCTCACAATCCAGGACCCCTTGGGGGATGTTGGAAAGCTGGTCTCGGCCCAATCCTACAGGCCAGGCCGAGGGACCTCACTGGTGCACAAATTTGTGCACTGCGCCTCTAGTATATGTAAATTATGTTCCCTACAGAAAGTGGAACTCAGTCCTCCACTTACCCTGAGTATAGGCTAATGCAGTGACTCACTTCCAAAGAACAGAGTATAGAAAAGCAAAATGAAAACTAATAACGTTACAGTAGAGAAACCTGGCAAACACGACCTGAACCAACAGTCAAAGTTAACATCAGTGACAATTCATGTTGATAGCATGTTGCCCTTCATATAACTTAATGACAAAAATATATCTACACACACACACACACACACACACACACAACACCCAGAACTCCCACCACCCAGAACTCCAGTCTGTTCATGAGGAAAAACATTAAATGAACCCAATCTAAAGGCATTCTACAACATACCTGACCAGTACTTCTCAAAATTCTCCACACACATAAAAGGAAAATATGAGAAAGTGTTACATACCCAAGATGACTAAGGAGACATGATTAAATGCAGTATGATGTTCTGGATGTGATCCTGGAATAGAAAAAAAGGACATTAGTGGAGAAACTAGGAAAATCTGCATGAAGTATAGAATTTAATTATTAGTAATGTACCAATATTTGTTTGTTGGTTTTGACAGATATACCATGGTAATGTATAGAAAAAAATGGCTGGGGATTTATGTAAACTCAATTATATCATTGCAAATTTTCTGTAAATCTAAGATTATTCAAAAGTAAAAAGTTAAAAAAAAAGAAGATTATCCCAGCCTTGACAACATGGCTCAGTGGTTGAGCATTGACCTATAAACCAGGAGGTCTTGGTTCAATTCCCGGTCAGGGAACATGCCCCGGTTTCGGGTTCGATCCCCAGTGCAGGAGGCAGCTGATCAATGATTCTCTCTCATCATTGATGTTTCTCTCTCTCTCTCTCTCTCTCTCTCTCTCTCCTCCTCTGAAATCTATAAAAATAATATTTAAAAGTAAATAAATAAATAAAACCATAAGGAAAATTTTAAAAAAAAGATTATTCCAAAGTAAAAAGAATGTAGATATGCCTTTAGTGCAGAATTCATACAGGGCAGGGCTGCAAACATTGAGATCAAAGAAGTAAGTGAAGACCCAATTTTAGAGAATTGTCTTGCTATAAATGAGTGAAACTATTAAGCCTGCCTTTCAGAAACGACATTCTGCTGTCTTTGCAGAAAATATCTTTGAGGGGCGGCCAGGCTTGGAGAAGAGAGCACAGCTGCAGAGGCATCACAGAGTCCAGGTAAAAGATTTCAGGAACTAAATCAGGATGTCTGTTGATATGGCACTACCCACTGTGATCCCAGCAACAGCCAATTCACTCAACCAGACATGCGTAAAATCACAAAAAGCTATTCTTCAAAGGCCAGAGACACCTGATATACAGGGACTAACTCTATTACAGACTCTGAGACTGTATTACTGGTCCAAGATCATTCAGGAGGTTTAATTTCCTTTATTGATTTGTAAGAAGCATTTCAATTCACCTTTAAATATTCTTCCCCTCTTCCCTTTTACATTATAAAATTTCCATCAAAGGTCCTTAGGGCTTTCTATGGGTTCGTTCAAAATCAACTTCCTTTAATGTTTCTTCCACTTAGCATTTAAAGTCTAATAATATTGTGGTCACTGCCATTCCCCAAAGTCTAGCCCATTATCATAGTTGGCTTTTTTCCTAGGATGCGCTTAGAATCACAACTGACCGCAGCCTGGGAAGAGCAGTCAGGTCCCCCAGTGTAAATATAAGAAACCCAGCCCTGTTCTCACACCCTCCCCTCTGTAGCTGGTCCCTGGGTGTTCTGATCAATATCTGAGTAATTAAAATTTCTCATGATCAAAGTTCTGACCTTTGCATTGGCCCTGCTTATCAGTAAAAACATGTCTTGATCTCCTTATCAAGGCTGCCTGGAGGTTTGTACAGCAGTATCTCTAAGCCCCTGCCTGCCTCCCTGTCCTTGACTTTGGTTCATGCTGTGCCTGCTGTGTCAGCCAAAATCATGCTGGAAATGCCCTTGACTGCCTCTGCTAATCCTCCACCAGCACCACCTCCTTTCCCTCCTCTGCAATGCTCCTCACAAACTTGCTCAACTACTGTTTAAATTGTCTGACATTTTGCTGGTTCGGATGTGAGTCTGGTTGGTTTTCCTTTTATGAATCCTTAAAAACATGAAATTCAAATCCAATAATCTAGTTTTGCATGATTTTGGTCTCTATAAAGAAAATATATTTTTCTTTATTCACAAAGATAGAGACAGTCTTCTCTTTGTGATGAGCATCATTACAACTCTGAGTGTCCACCTCCCTATCCTAAATAATAAAGAGGTAATATGCAAATTGATCATCATGCCCTCGCACAAGATGGCTGCCCCCATGTGGTCACAAGATGGCTGTGCTCATGTCATCACAAGATGGCTGCCCCATGTCGTCACAAGATGGCCTCCCCCATGTCATCACAAGGGAGTGGTTAGGGGGTGATCGAAAGGGCAGGGCAGTTGTGGGTGATCAGGCCAACAGGGGAGGGGAGAGGGAGGGAGGGCAGTTGGGGAGACCAGGCCAGCAGGGGAGGACAGTTAGGGGCAACTGGGCCTGCAGGAGAGGGAGGGCAGTTCGGGTCAACCGGGCCAGCAGAGAAAGGAAGTTAGGGGTGATAGGGGTGGCAGGGGAGCAGTTAGGTGTTGATAAGGCTGGCAGGGGAGTGGTTAGGGGGTGATCAGGCTGGCAGGCAGAAGCAGTTAGGGGCAACCAGGCAGGAAGTCAGGTGAGCGATTGGGAGCCAGCAGTCCTGGATCATGAGAGGGATGTCCGAATGCTGGTTTAGGCCCAATCATTGTGGGATCCCTGTGGGATCAGGCCTAAACTGGCATTGGGCATCCCCCGAGGGGTACCAGACTGAAGAGGGTGGAGGCTGGGCTGAGGGACACCCCACCCCAGTGCATGAATTTTGTGCACCAGGCCTCCTTCAATGGTGAAATTAATTTGACCCCTGAAAAGTGTTATTACATACAGGGGTGGGCAAAACTAGGCTTAGAGTTGTTTGTATGGAAAACAATATAATAATAACCCTATATAATAAAAGAGAAACATGCAAATTAACCATCCATCCGCTATGCTCAAGCCATGCCCACAAGCCACACCCTCAAGCCAAACAGGAGCAAGTATGCAAATTAACCCAGCTAAGATGGTGGCGGACATGGAGGAGCTGGAGCAAGCAGGAGGCTTGGTTGCCCCAATGATGGAGGAAGCCAAGCTTCCCGCCTGCCTTGGCGGCTCTGAGCTCCACTCAAAGCAACAATGTTTCAATTATAGAAGATAAATAGACCCCAGATACCTGCTTTCAGCTGGCCTCGAACAGGAGGCTTGGTTGCCCCAGCGATGGAAGAAGCCAAGCTTCCCTGCAGGTTGCTGCCTCCTCTCAAGGCAACAAAGTTTCAATTATAGAAGGTAAATAAACCCCAGATACCTGCTTCCAGTCACCATGGCCACGGAGCTGGAGCGAATAAAAAAAACAACAACAAGGGGATCCCCAACCCTAAAGGGGGTGTGGCCACCCTGAAAACGGCCATCAGCCCCTCACCCAGACTGTCCAAACTTCCATGGGGTGAGGATCCCCACTGGGGGGGCGGGGCTTGACCAGCCTGTAAACAGCCATCAGCCCTTCACCCAGGTTGGCCAGGCACCCCAGTGGGGTCCCCCACCCTGAAGGGGGTGTTATCAGCTGGAAACAGCCATCATCCCCTCACCCAGGCTGGCCAGGCACCCCAGTGGGGACCCCCACCCTGAAGGGGGTGTGACCAGCTGGAAACAGCCATCATCCCCTCATCCAGGCTGGCCAGGCACCCCAGCGGGACCCCCACCCTGATCCGGGACACCCTTCAGGGCAAACCAGCCAGCCCCTGCCCATGCACTAGGCCTCTATCCCATATAATAAAAGGGTAATATGCAAATTGACCCTAACAGCAGAACCACTGGGAATGACTGGTCACTATGACACACACTGACCACCAGGGGACAGATTCTCAATGCAGGAGCTGTCCCCTGGTGGTCAGTGTGCTCCCACAGGGGGAGCACTGCTCATCCACAAGCCAGGATGATGGCTGCCAGCACAGCAGTGGTGGCGGGAGCCTCTCCCACCTCCTCAGCAGCACTAAGGATGTCCGACTGCAGCTTAGGTCTGCTCCCTGCTGGTAAGTGGACATCCCCCGAGGGCTGCCGGGCTGCCAGAGGGATGTCTGAGTGCCAGCTTGGGCCTGATCCCCCAGGGAGCAGGCTTAAGCCAGCAGGTGAACATCCTCTGACGGGGGTCCCAGACTGCAAGGGGGCCTAGGCCGGGCTGAGGGACCCCCCTGAGTGCACAAATTTTTGTGCACCGGGCCTCTAGTATATATATATATATAAAAGCCTAAGCTATGACACAAAATGACCACCAGGAGGCAGATGCTCAACACAGGAGTTGCCGAGCAACAGCAACTTTGCAGAGTGCCCTCTTGCACTCTAGGACCCCTCTGGGGGACATAGGACTGCTGGTTTTGGCCCAATCCCTGCAGGCCAGGCCATGGGACCCCACCTGCTGGAGGGACCTCGCTCACTCTGCAGAGGCCCTTCGAGCCCCACTCTCTTAAGTAGTTCCACCAAGATGGCACCTACCTGCAAAGGAGGAATCCAGGGAACCAGAAGTTGCTAGTGAGGTTACAGAAACCAGAGTTGCTTGGGAAAGTGACCTGATAAGGTGATTTATGAACTTGGGGACCAAACCCATTCCACAAATGCATGGATATGATACTAATTAGCACACTCTAAGACATTGACAACTGAACTAATGGATCAACTACTGCCCAGGTCCAAGACTGTCCACTGGGTGGCACACATTGTAAACAGATGCTAAGTGGGCTGCAAAATCTTTGCAATCTGAACTGTGATTTTTTGTGTTTGTTTTGTTTAACTTTAAGAAAAAATGTCTCTTTTTTAAATTATTTTTTAAATGTATCTTTATTGTTGAAAGTATTACAGATGTCTTCCCCCCCCCCCCACCCCCTTCCTGCATTGATCTCCTCCTCCCAGCTCCTGCTCCCTCTCAGGCCTTCCCTGAACTATTGTCTGTGCATGGGCTATTAATATCCTATATAATAAAAGCCTAATATGCTAAGTGTCTGGTCGCCCGCTCAGCTGTTCAACCAATCAAAGCGTAATATGCTAATGGTATGCTAAGGCTACTCACCGCTCGCTATGAGATGCACTGACCACTGGGGGGGAAATGCTCCAACCAGTAAGTTAGCTTGCTGCTGGGGTCTGGCCAATTGGGACTAAGAGAGATGGGCAGGACACACCCTGGAGCCCTCCGGTAGTCCCTCCTGAGGTCTGGCTGGCCAACCTCCTGCATCCCTCCTTGGTCTCGATCATGCCCCAGTGGTGCCCCTCGGCCAGGCCTGAGCCCTCTCACAATCTGGACTGAGGGGATACCCCCCCCCCCCGAGTGCATGAATTTTGTGCATCGGGCCTATAAATTCATTGTGAAGCACGATTTTTGGACTGGGCCGGATGTCCCAGATTCTTTGTCCTCCAGAGTCGAAGAATGAATCCATGGTCAGAAGGTGGTATAGCAAAGGAGGAAATTTAGTAAAGAACAAGTATAGACTCCCACGTGGGGAGGGGGAAAGTGTCCCACAGAACAGACTCCTAAGTGGGGAGGGGGAAAGGGTCCCGCTGACTTTCTGTTTCCAAGGTTTATAAAAGGCTGCAGTTCCTGTGTCCTGATATCCCCACTGATTGGTCAATATTCCCTTTCAAATTGGTTACTATAGTAATTCCTAAGGCCCTCCTCCCTCATTGTCCTCCCATTCCTTCTGGGCTTTCTTCCTCCTTCTTTATTTTGTAAATATAGATGTCTTGGCTGTTCCCAGTTCCCTTATCTTATGTAAATGTAACTGTTGCCTCTCCCGTGTGTTATGGAAATGTACCTATTGCTGCTTCCTTGTCTTATGTAAATGTACCTTCTCCCAGTTTGTATGTAGCCCTGTGTTTTTCCCATGGACCCCAATTCTAAAAATTCCCTAAACCTGCCTATATTCCCCTAACATTCCTGTTTCAATTGGTTAATCCAGTGATGGCGAACCTTTTGAGCTCGGCGTGTCAGCATTTTGAAAAACCCTAACTTAACTCTGGTGCCATGTCACATATAGAAATTTTTTGATATTTGCAACCATAGTAAAACAAAGACTTATATTTTTGATATTTATTTTATATATTTAAATGCCATTTAACAAAGAAAAATCAACCAAAAAAATGAGTTCGCGTATCACCTCTGACACGCGTGTCATAGGTTCGCCATCACTGGCCTAATTGGCTCTCGGTGTGTCCTCACCACTTGCTAGGCGATCCCACTGCGGCACTGACGCGTCCGCATTGCATGTAATGTGATGTGGTGGACCGGCAGGCAGGGGCGTTGTTATTTATACTCCTGAGTCACTTAACTATTTGTTAAGAACAAGACTATTCCTCACCCAAACTGTAAGCACGTCATTTGTTTCTGCTGCTCTTCCGTTATCCTTTATGACCCTGTCTACCGTTCTGAGGACAGAGGGGAACACTGGTGACCAGCCAGAGGCCTATACTGAAGGCTTCCGGAGAGACTCGCTTCTTCCCTCCTCTCCGTCTTCTTAGCCAACTGATTTGCTAAATTCTGGTTACCGACCTCCCGAGGGGAACAAAGCTAAGAGGTTAGCAGTAAGTGTTGGTTAAGGTTGAACCTGACTAGCTTCGTGAGGTGAGGGAGATATTAAGATGTGTGATTTAACTGTTAACCAGGGATACCTGTAGATTTGTGTGAACAACAATAGCTCAACAGCTCTGTGATAATTGCTAATAAAACTCTGGAAAAAAAAAAAGACCACAAGTATCTTGCCCTAATGGGTATTAAACTTGCTATAAAGCTAGTGTAATCAAAAGAATAGGGCATTGGCACATGAACAGACAAGTAGATCAGGGGAATACAATACGGAAGAAACTGATTTTATAAGAACTTAATACAGTGTATAATAAAGGTGGCGTTTCAATTCAGTGATGGTTTTTTAAAATGGCACTAGAATAATTGGCTATTACATGGAAAATAAAGTCAGACCCCCCCCCCTTTTTAATTATAGATGGATTGGATGCAAAGGTAAAGCAAACATTCAGGAGGAAGTAAATTTAGGAGAGTATTAAATAATACCTAGGTAGGGAGACCTTCTTAAATAATACAAGAAACTCAGAAGGCATAAAGGAAATGAAACAGATTTGATAATGTAGACAATTAAGATTTTCCAGTGGTAGAAGATACTGGAAAAAGTCAAAATGCCACTAACAAAGAAAAATCAACCAAAAAAATGAGTTCGCGTGTCACCTCTGACACGCGTGTCATAGGTTTGCCATCACTGGGTTAATCTCTTCCTGCCCCTCCTCCCTTTCCCTGTAAAATATGTCAGTCTGTTGGAATCCAAGACCACAGAGGATATTTGGAAAGTGCAGCATAAACCTGAGTAAATTGCCCATTTTTCATAGGATTTAAACAAGACCGAAAGTCTTATAATAGTTTAAATGTCCAAAATTCAATTTAATGTTATTCAGTATTGGAAGAGACTTGAAAAGTCAAACTGTCTTGGAAAAAGACAACCAACTGACAACCACCTCAAGATAACACAAATACTGCAATATCGTTAAAAGATTTTAAAGCATCTCTCATAAAAATAATCAGATGAGCAATTGCAAACATTCTTTAAATGTTTTAAAATAGAAAATTTTATCAAAGAAAACCACAATGGAAATTTAAGAACTAAAAAATACAATAACTGAAATTTAAAAACCTCATTGGATAGACTCAATAGTCGAATGAAATGATAGTAAAAGGAGTCAGTGAACTTGAAAATAAATTGATCTAAATTGTGTAATCTAATCAATGGAGGGAAAAACGATTTTTTAAAAACATGAAAAAAACGTAGCCTCAGGAACTTTAAAGATAGTAACAAATGCTCTACTGTTTGTATCACTGAAGTTCCTGAAGGAGAAAAGAACATGTGGTACTAAAAGAGTATTGACTGGAAACTGCAAGCACGAGAAAACTGAATATTTAAACTTCTGAACAAAGAATCATACTTTTGTTTTTACTCTCTGGTGCACAGGGTGCCTGGCTCTCACAGGGTGCCATGGGATACCCACAATGGCCTAATGGGCTTTAATTAGCTTGGACGCTGAACTGGACCCGGCTGGACCGTGGAATGAAAGCTCTGGACACTGACCCTGCTTTTGGCTCAACTGGAACCCCAGCTGCACCTTTTCCAGGGCTGGCGGAAGGGGCAGGGGACTTTGGAACCTGAGAAACATAACTTCTACCACACTTCATCCTCGCATAGGGACTTCTGACAATTATTTCAGTGGTACCCTAAGAACCTCACCCTCACAAGTGATGGGGAAATATGATTCTCCGGTAACATCTTCAGGACTCACAGAAGACTCAAAACTTGGTGGCCCTTATCTCTAGGAAAGGAGACAAACCAAGTTTAAATCAGCAGAATTGTCCGAAAACATGTTTAATACATTCAACTCCAGATCCTCTCTTTTGTTCTCTACAGTTAGACAACTATCTATTCCCATTCCAACAGGACTCGGTTTTGTTTTGTTTTGTTTTGTTTTTACTGAAAATGGAATACAAAAGGTCTCCAAACTAGGAAAACCAAGCGCAATGATTTCAGTAAACAGGGCTATGAAGTAAAAATCTACACACTAGATTTTGATACCTATGCTTTCTTCCCTCATTCAGCTCCCAGATTTCTGGTAGCCAAGATTATGTTCTACTAGAGGCCCGGTGCACAAAAATTTGTGCACTCGGGGGGCGGGGGGAGGGGGGTCCCCCAGCCCGGCCTGTGCCCTCTCGCAGTCTGGGACCCCTCGGCAGATAACGACCTGCTGGCTTAGGCCTGCTCCCGGGTGGCAGAGGGCAGGCCCAATCCCTAAGTGCAGCCCCTGGTCAGGCTCAGAGCAGGGCCGATTGGGGAGTTGGGGCGCCGCCCCGTCATGCACAGAGCAGGGCGGATCGGGAGGTTGCAATGCCACCCTCAGTCACGCTCAGGGTAGGGCCGATTGGGGGGTTGGGCCACC
>NW_005353344.1:79800-92493 GCF_000412655.1 Myotis brandtii
GGTGGTTGGGGCGCCGCAGCCTGTCACACACAGAGCCGCAGGGCAATCAGGGGATTGGGGAGCTCCCCCCTATCAGGCACAGAGCAGGGCTGATCAGGGGGTTGGGGCGCCTTCCCCTGTCAGGAACAGAGCAGGGCGGATAGGGAGGTTGTGGCCCTGCCCCCTGTCAAACACAGAGCCGCAGGGCAATCAGGGGATTGGGGAGCTCCCCCCTATCAGGCACAGAGCAGGGCTGATCAGGGGGTTGGGGCGCCTTCCCCTGTCAGGAACAGAGCAGGGCGGATAGGGAGGTTGTGGCCCTGCCCCCTGTCAAACACAGAGCCGCAGGGCAATCAGGGGATTGGGGAGCTCCCCCCTATCAGGCACAGAGCAGGGCAGATCAGGGGGTTGGGGTGCCTTCCCCTGTCACGAACAGAGCAGGGCGGATAGGGAGGTTGTGGCCCCGCCCCCTGTCACACACAGAGCCGCAGGGCGATCAGGGGGTTTGGGCGCTGCCCCCTGTCATGCTGATCCCGGTGCCGGGAGCCTCGCTGCTCCGCTGATCCCGGTGCTGGGAGGCCTATTACCCTTTTACTATATAGGATAGAGGCCTGGTGCATGGGTAGGGGCTGGCTGGTTTGCCCTGAAGGGTGTCCTGGATCAGGGTGGGGGTCCCCACTGGGGTGCCTGGCCAGTCTGGGTGAGGGGCTGAGGGCTGTTTTCCGGCTGGCGAGTGACTAAAGCTTCCAACCGCTCCTTGTTTTCTTCTCTCTTTTTTTTTTTATTCTGGGCCAGCTTTAGCTCTGAGGCCTTGCTGCTGAAAACATAGATACAATGTTGCGGTCCGAGCCCGGCTGAATGGAAGCCCTTTTCTGGGGTTTTGTTTAGCTTCTTATTTGCAACATAGTATATAGTTGCTTAGACTTGCAGCTGAGAGGCTGGCAAGTGAGGCGGGGAACGTTGGAGTCCGCAGCAAGCAAGCCTCGTGCTCGCTTCAGTGCCTGGCTGCCGGCCGCCATCTTGGCTGACAGTTAATTTGCATATACTCATTGATTAGCCAATGAAAAGGGTAGCGGTCGTACACCAATTACCATGTTTCTCTTTTATTAGTGTAGATAGGTAATAATAAGTCTGACTAGTCCATGGAACATCACCTGGAGCTGCTAACATCTGAGTTTCCCCAACAAAAAAGAGTACACAGGTCACTTTACTATGAAGTCCAGTGTAGCCAAGCACCACTCTCTTACGCAAAATTTTTAATCACTAATTTTGGTGTTGCAATTGTTCCAATAAACAGCAGATACCTATGGTTAGCTAGTGGGACGGAAAGAGGAAGGTAGCAAAAATATAAGTAGGGGAGCACTTCCTGTGTGTATCAGGAGAACTAAATTCCTCAAAATGAAAGTTAGAGAGTGAGAGGATGATACACAAAGAAAATGGAATATATAAAACAAGGTAGAAGTCTCTGAGCAGTAAGAGCATACTAGAGTTAGGCTTTTAGAATATTTAGGCTTGAAAGACAGGTTATGGTAGAAAATTGGATTTTAAAATTTTTGTTCAAGAAGTGGTATTGGAGATGGTAGTGCATGATATGGCCATGGCCATGGGTAAACTTGAATTATTAGGGAAGGAGGAAACTATGGTTGCAGTTAATGAGTTCATATTGCAAGTGACAGATATCTATCTTAAGCAAAACCAAACTATATTAAGCAAAATATAGTCACCATTGCCTCATAACTGCCCATGAGTAAAACTAATATCCAGGAATTGTCCCAAAAATGTTATTAAACTCAGATACACTCTCTTTCTTTGCTTTGCTTTCCTCTGTGATGGCTTCATTCTCAGGCAGCTGACTCCCAATCAATATGTAGTAAGTGATTAAGTGGATAATATAAATTATATCAGCCCTCTTCCCTTTCACTTCAAAATATATTTTCCTTTTTCTCCATTGCTTTCTCTATTTATTAAATAAAAAGCATGCATATCTTTTTCTTTCTAGCCTTAAGTTCTAAGTTTATAATATAAATTCTCATTTTTTCCCAGGACCTTTAAACTTACTTTCTACAAATTGCCCTCTGATCACTTAAGCATCACCCTCTCTATTTGATTATTCCTTGATTGGCCCACAGCCAGATTCTATATTTTCCTATGCTGAAAATAAAAGCAATAAAAGAGCTTCTCTCAAGACGGCTACACCTTCATACTCCTCTCTCTCTCTCTCTCTCTCTCTCTCTCTCTCTCTCTCCTTTACTTGCCAAATTAAATGCAGTATGTATTTTCTACTTTTTTCTACTTTTTATTCAACTTTCTCACATAACTCCTTGCAATTCAACTCCAGCTCCCACTACAGTCATAAAATTGCTTTCTGGAAAGTGAATTATGATTTGCCATATATATTCCATGGGCTTGGTCTAACCTAAGTTTCCATCTCATGACCCCAACCAGCCTTATCCAGCTGATTTCAAACTCTTATCCTTAATATCCTGTCAAATCTCTTTCCCCTTTGACTCACCCATTTCTGTCATTGGTACTTCTAATTTCCCAAGAACAAAGACAGAAAACTCAGAGTCAAATGTCAAGAATCATCAGTCTTCTTCCCTTGTCACTACTAACCATTTGCTAAGTAATCACCTTTCTACCTATGGCAACTGCCCCTTGTGTCCTTTCTTATTTGAAATAATGTGTTTTAAAGTCCTTGTGTAGCAACTAAACAATTCCATCTAGTAAACTGTCCCACATCTAGTTCCAATTCACAATGCCACCAATGTACATCATTAAGGACACCCAACATCGTTCCTCTCCTCTCTTTAAAAATGTTCTTTAGCTCCTCATGTCCTACAGACAAACATTTCCAAACTCCAATTATTAACATATATTCTTGCTATGGATTTTCCTCAGCTGCTATAGTGAAATAAAATGACTATAGAAAGTGAAGTCAGAAGAGCCAGTCTCAAATCTAGTGCTAACATTTCTTTTAAATAGTACTTGTTAAATTAACATTGTATAGATAGAATAGAATAAGATATGTTATTCTTTATTTATTACATTTCAGCTTCTCTTTACACCAGGGAAAGGACAAGGACTTTCCTAATAATGCAGCTTCAAAGCACTAGAGCCAAGGGTCAGGGTCCCTCTCCAGCAATCTGACGCCTGGCCCTGCCAGATGGCTCTGCGCTGCCTACAGTGTAATGGGAGACATGGGACTGGCACATTTTCTACTGCTCTGTCTGCATGAGTGTTTTCCAATAAAAACTGCTCCAGCAAGTCTGGTATATGCTGCTTGGGTATCTTCCCTTATTGCTTGATAGCCATGCCATAAACACTTATATACTCCCTATGCTGCTCTAATGCTTTCCAAATGGCATACTTTTGAAAGTCACACAACCTCTTTGGGATTCAATATCCTTACCAAAGTAAAATAAAATTACCATGTTTTGTGATTAAAAAATATAACGTGTATGAAAGTGCCAACTTTAGTACTTATTACAATATTGACTTCAAAATGGTTATTGTGTCTGAATTGTACAAAATTTAATTCTATGCAATTTTTCAGGTCATCAATAAAGAAAATAGAGTTTAATCAAGAAAATTAATGGACTTCTTAATATAAGAGGACAGAGCATACCAAACTAATCAAAGGCAAATAACATGATCTGTCAAGGTACTTACTTTCACCACCATTAATAGAATATAAGTGCTGTCCAGTATGAATCAGTGACTAGAGTGTCAGCCCATGCACTGAAGGGTGTCAGGTTTGATTCCAGTCAAGCATATGTATCTGGGTTGTAGTTCACTCCCCCCCCCCCGCAAGTCAGGGGCATGTGTAGAAGGCAACCAGTCGATGTGTCTCTCTCACATCTATGTTTCTCTCTCTCTTTGCCCCTCTCCCTCCCTCCTTCTTTCCATTCTCTCTGAAAAGCAATGGAAAAAAAAATATCCTTGGGTGAGGATTGACAACAACAAAAAATAAACAAATAAGAAAACTTTTTAAAACCTATATAATAAAAGGCTAATATGCAAATTGTCACTCAGGACATTGACCAACTGGGAGTTCAACTGAGTGGGAGTTCAACTGACCAGGAGTTCAACCGCTTGCTATGACGTGTGCTGACCACTAGGGGGTGGCGCAGAATGAAGGAAGGCTCTGGTCGGCAGCTGGCAGACTGGGAAAGAAAGGCCTCGGCTGGCAGCCATCAGCCAGGGAAAAGAAGGCCCCGATCGGCCCTGATCACTGGCCAGGCCTAGGGACCCTACCTGTGCACAAATTTTGTGCTCTAGGCCTCTAGTAGAATATAAAAGAAAAACAAAGGATTACTTGCATTTTTGTACAAGCTGTTTTTCAGTGGAAGTGGAGTACCCACCAGGTATCCGTTTCCTGACTTTGCATGTGGTCGGGTCCTTATATCATAAAAGAAAGAATTTTCTGAGACTCATATGGAGGATGAGTGATTTTTATTTGTGTGGAATTATTTCCCTGGGTTTCTAAAGTCCCATTTTCCTTAATCCAGTCCTGGAAGAAGGGCAGCTGGGGATTCAGTAGAGTTAGAAGCAAAACCAGTGTCCAGAGTTTCTGTTCCACAGTGGAGTTGATTCCAGGCTAGTTGTAGTCCATTAGTCCCTTGTGTGTGGGGTCCACATGGCTGTGGGCCATGTGGGCAGATGGAGGACTGTGAGAGCCTCACAAGCCAGGAGGGCAACATGCCAAGAGCCAGGAGAGCAAGACAGAGAACCCCTTTGTTTAGGAGCTTATGTATCTCCAATCTTCCCATGCTTGCAGTGGCCATGCCTACTCTGGCCAATGACCCTGTCACCTGGTGTGACTGACAGTCAGGTACTTTCCCTATTTCACCTAGTCTTTACTGGGCATGTATTTAAATTGCAGTTTCCTGGCAAAGTTGCACAAATGGCATGCGTGGACTTATTTTAATGGCATCAAAGAGACATAATAAAAAGCATGCTTCAATGCAGATTACAGGGTCATAAGTAGGCATCTTTTGTTAATTTATTGTTCCATGTTCAGAGCTCTTTCTTCCTCTAAGCACTGAACAAACAAAACACCAAAATCACATACTACCTGAATTAAAGAGCTAAATTTTTACCAAATAAACAACTTTTTCCTGTTTTGGGTATTGTTTTTATTGATTTCAGGGAGAGGGAGGGAGAGGGAGAAATAGAAACATCAATGATAGCCCGCCTCCTGCATGCGCCTTCCTAGGGAATCAAGCCTGCAACCCGGGCAGTGCCCTGACCAGGAATTAAACCATGAACTTCTGTTTTATGGGTTGATGATCAACCACTGAGCCACAATGACAGAGCTAAACAACTTTTTCATTAAGAGCCTACTCTCTGCATTTCCTGGGCAAGGAGTTATGAGGGATACAGATATATGTGAAATGTAAAATGGGCCACACTCATAAGAAAAGACGTACACTGTGGTATCCTGACTTAATCTGTAGATTTAAAGTAACCCCCAAGAGAATCCCAGCAAGTTATTTAGTGACTATTGACAAACTGATTCTAAAGATTATATAGAGAGGAAAAAAACAAAACAAAAACAAAACCATAATAGCAAGTGCAGTATTGAAGGTGAAGAAGAAAGTTAGAGAACCAACACTACTTACCATAAACCTCCCCCTTTTCAAACTTCTGGTGATCAAATGCTCTGCCAACTCTGACCTTCTTATTGGCATGATTTTGCTGAGGATAATTTAGAACTTTAATGGCCTCTGTGGGAAACTTACTATCTCCCAAATTGGCTCCTCTAAGACTTCTCCCTAACATTGCTTTCACTCTTCCTTCTTCTTACCTCCTTTCATCTTCACTTCAGCATCTTTATCCCTTTGATTTGTTTGCCCTCTGGTGATGTGCTACAGGAGTGCAGAGGAGAGAAGAGGGGTAGAGAGAGGTATGGAGGCCTTCAGTGAGAAGTGGGATATGAGAAAGGAAATGTCTTGGAAACCTATAAGGAGAATTATATTAATCAATGTAGGGAATAAGTCATGTTGGAGAAAGGAGTTTGTATAGGCAGATAAATTACCCAGCATGGGAAATTTTTTAAGGCAACAAAATTTTACTTCTTCCTGTCCCTGTATCTCTACTGTGTTTAATGCTTCATTTTTAGTCATGCCTTTTAAAATCTGGTATGGATCCCTTGTTTCCAACTAACTGTTCATTTATTTGTTTATGCTACTCATCAAAATAATATCATCTTCTTGCATGAGTTGCAATGATTTATTTCTGTGATGTGTTACATTTTTGAATTTCTCTACTAATGATATAGCCAAACTTTATCTCTTATTGGTAAAATATCTTTGTATAAGTGATCCTCCTTTTAAAAAAAGAATTAAATATTACATAAGTTCTGAGGCAGCACAGTTTTTCAAAATTTATTCAAGAATGTAGTGTGAATGCAATTATCACAACAAGAGGAAGAATATCTGTGTAAATACGTAAGTAGATAATGGTTATTTGTGAGGTATTGCCAAATAACTCATGACATTTCCCTTTACATTTACAAAATCAAATTCTTAGGAAAGGTTTTATTTAAATAGTTTATCAATTCTTCCAGGAGACTTTGGACAGTGAAGCAGACTTTTATCTTGTTTTTCCCTTTGAGGATGTTGTTTTCAGGAACAGATCCTTCAGAAGTTCAGAAATAAAAAGGTGAAATAAGCCTCTTCACAGCTCACTTTCATAATCTATAGACTCAGGCAACTTATAATCAGAATATTCAAACTGGAATGAGTTAAACAAGAGACAAAATGAACCAATTAAGTCAATAAGTACATACACAAATATGTAAATACTAGAGGCCCGATGCACGAAGATTCGTGCAAGAATGGGCCTTCCTTCCCCTGACTGCCGGCACCGCCTTCACTCTGACCTGGAACCGCCTTTCCACCTTCCCATGCTGCCCAGAGACCCAGAGTGGCTGGGGCGGTGTGGAACGCCTGTATCATCATGCAAGTGTCCTGCCCTGCCCCCAGCTGCTTGGTGCCTGTGTATGCAAATTAACCCACCATCTTTGTTGGGTTAATTTGCATACTCACTCCTGATTGGCTGGTGGGCGTTGCAAAGGTATGGTCAATTTGCATCTTCCTCTTTTATTAGTGTAGATGTGCAGTGAGGGAAGGGCATATCCTGTAACCCAACCAGTTGGGAGGTAGATCAATTCAATAAAAAAGCATGCATTTCAGAGAAAATAATTAATCTTTTTCTCCCATTTATTAGTTGTGGGTTTTTACATAAACTACTTAACTACTGACTTCCAGTTCTTCAATATACAATATGAGAATAACTTCTTCATATGTCTGTGAGGAAAAATAAATATAATTGGTGTATACAGTTGCTAGCATATAGTATTTACTCAATAAATTATTTCCTTTTTTCCTAAAGAGCCCTGAAGTTTGCTTGTGCATTTAACCTACTTTAACAAATATTTATGTGACCACTAATATGTGCAAGGCAATGTATTCAGTGCTTTAGATTCAGTTTGTAGGATTAAACTTCTATGTCTTCCAACATTTTTGCACTGAGACAAAGCTATCACATTTCTATCATTCCATATACAAAGTTGTAACAACTTCTATAAATTGGCTCATTCTGCAGTCATTTCAACCTCCTTCTAGCTTGTACTCTTGTACTATGGAGATTAAAAAAAAAAGGCAAAACTACATTTCTCAAACTCTGTTGCAACTACAATACAGCATATAACTTAGTGTCTACCACTCAGTCCCATAACCCCATGATCTGGTTGCAAATGACCAAGATAAGAGAATTAGTATTAACTGGTAATCATGTTAAGGCTCTTAGAAAAAGAAATAGTGAGTTATATGTGTGCTATGATATTCATAGAAAACCAATCCCACTTTCCTTTTTTTACCCTGTAGGTTCTGTGCACTGTCAGTGACAGGGAACATAAAGAGATTAAATAAGGCACCAATGTACAGTTGCCAAACAATAGTCAGTGGTGAAAAGCAGAAAATGGGCCTATGGAGTGTATTCAGAATACAAGAAGGTAGTGAATATTATCACCAGAGAGGTTTAAAATACTCTCCACTCAATGCTCTGAAACCCCAAACCAGGGCTATAGCTAACAAAATCAAGTACAGAGGAAATAGAAAAGCAGAATCTGATAGACCTGATTTCAACCATCAGCTAGACCATAATTTCTAACTGGTTATCCTTGGGAAAGATAAATTACCTTTAAGAAACTCAGTTTCATCTTTAAGAGTCAGATAATAATGACAGTAATTACATCTATCTTTGATTAAGTGTAATAATACATAGAAAGTACTTTTTACGAAGACTGGTAAATTCTACCACTATAAATATCATCATCACCAACATCATCATCATCACCACATTTATTATGACAAAAAATATGTTAATGTACATAGATATGAATAGAAAACTAAAACTATTTTCTATCATAGTTGTAATAATTCTAAACAATCCTTCATTAACTTTCCTCTTAATAAACCTTGAGGTATATGTGAACATAAATTTTGTTTAGGGTTCTGGTGCTCAAAGCAGGAAAACAATATTCTCAAAAGTGTTTCTTACTGATGCTAATTTCTCTCTGTGGGGTGAGGTTATATATTATAACTTCTTATGAGACAATACACAGTAGAGGAGTGGTGATTTGGCCCCCACCCCCCTGCCCCAGGCACATATGATAATTCTGAGGCACTTTTGGTTGTCATATTTAGTGTTGGGGATGCTACAGGCACCTAGTGGTAGAGGCTAGAGATACTGCTAAACTTTGGATAATGCACAGGATAGCCCTTCACAACAATTATTCAGCACAAAATGCCAATAGTGTGCTATTGAGAAACTGCAGGACACAGTGATTATGAGCAAATTCTATAGCAGACTGCCTGAGTAAGTTTTCTGCTTATTAGCTGGGGTACCTTTGGGCAAGTTATTTCTGTGGTTCAATCATCTGTGAAATGGGAATAATGATAATACCTATCCAAAGGGTTATAGTGAGAAATGATACCATTTATAAAACGTTAGCACATAATTACCATTCAACAACATTAGTTATTAACATTATTTCACATACATGCTCTCTTGGTCTTAACCTGTGAAGTATTACTGCCCCTGTTTAATCAATTAATAATAGATTCTCAGCAAGTTTAAATTATTTGCACGAGGTTACCTGGTCAGTAAAAGAGAGAACAGAATATAAATTCAGGTCTCTAAATCCTCTCTACATCTAACCCAATGCATATAATTACAATATTTTTACATGGGTTAAATCTAAACCTGATTTTCTGCTTAGAATTAAAAGTTAATAGGCTCAACTTTAAATCTTTTTTTAAAAAAAATCTGACTTATTTTTGAATTATCTATGTCCAAGAACACCATCACACCATTCCTACCCACATTTCCTCTATAACAAGAAAATAATCAATAATTATTAATCAAATACCCAGCAAGTAATTATTAAGCACCTCCAGGAAATACAGCAGCAAACAAAAGAAAATGATCAAATCAATTCAGAACAATTCAATGACCTATTTTATTAAATGAGAGAGAAAAAAGAAAAATTAAAATATAGATATTAGTGATAATTATGCAAAGGTAGAAATAGTCATGTCAGAAATTTAAAAATGGCCTTTGAATGTAAACTGAGTATGTTCAATTGTGAAAGAAAGTAATTTACTAGTAAAGCATATGCCAAATGCTATAAAT
The DNA here is from genome assembly GCF_000412655.1 of Myotis brandtii. Classification (NCBI taxonomy): domain Eukaryota; kingdom Metazoa; phylum Chordata; class Mammalia; order Chiroptera; family Vespertilionidae; genus Myotis; species Myotis brandtii. The sequence goes on from NW_005353344.1 coordinate 89,479, forward strand.
TAATTTCTGGAGAATTTTTCTAAAAGGAGCAATATAGGTGAAGGGAAATACATGGTGTGATTTACTCATCTGCTCATGATACAAACATAGCAAACATGATCCAGGAGGGAAGGGGTTGTGGGCTGTTTTGTTTATTAATGTATTCCACATGCCCAGAATTGTGCCTTCAACGTGGTGGGTGTTTAATAAATAATAGTTGGACACATGGATTCACTAATATGGACTTAACTCTTATTTTCCAAATGAATTACTAATTTCTCCCTGGCCTTGTGTCAGAAAGTGTAGTAATTCACTCTGAGGGTGTGTTTCTACAAACTGCCCAGGAAGTCAGGAAGACAGACCTGATTCCAGAGGTCAATTGGAGAAAGAACAGTGTGCTTGGTCCCATCTAGTCCTTGCCCTTGTGTCATGTAGATACGAACTCAAGGACTCCTGTGAATCCTCCACCACTGTCAAATCCTTGGTAATCCAACTCCCTGTCCATAAACGGGCTTCCAAATACACTCTGTTCATATTCCCATTTTTAACTCTTTATCCCTAAGCACAACCACTTAGCACTTTCTAATTGCAACAGTGGTGGAAATGGAAGCTGCTACAAATATCAGCAGCAGGAGATACAGAAACTAGGCCTATCCACAGTACCTTAGACTCGTGCAGTAAGCCCAGTTCATCTACTCAGACTCCCTCTGAATTCATTATAATGTATTACACTGTGTTTATTCACCTTCCTTCTCATTGGATCTTAAATGCAAATGCCTTGATTCGCATTAAGCAATTTCCCTTTCTGAAAATTTGGGTAGTAATAGCTTAGTCTTGACGTCTTTCTCTCAAGAAAACCTCATACAGAAAATCTACTTTCTTCCCAGTAACTTTTGCACTAAGTGATGTTTAAGCTTTTGTTCAGCAACTCAAAGAAGGTAAATAAATACCTTCTTGCCCTCTTTTCTCAAGGTTAATGGGTGCCCTCTAAACCTACTTAACTACAGGGGAGCACTTAAGAGATTCTTCAAAGAATGAGTAATATCAGGTGTAATCTGATAACTCTGAGTGTCCATACTAATATTTAAGCATAAATAACAGGTTTGGGGGTAGTAGGGTGTTGGTAAAGCTTTGGTAAATGCCACAAATTAGGAAATTGTTTTGAGAACTGGTTGTTAAAGTTTTGGCATTTACCAATTTCCACGATGCAAGCATGGCCTGCCAACACGACACCATGGAAACGCAGTCCAGAAGAGATATGGACAACAAGCTTCCTCTTAAGTACAAGCCAACTTCAGCATACCCGTTTCAAGGAATGAGTAATGTAGAGGGAAGGAATGCCAGAAGCCTCTCCAAGACAAATTACCACGACACTTGAAATTATAATTTGACAGTGAGCATTACAAAAGCGTCCCAAAATTTACATGCACAAGAAACTCATATCTTTCTAGAGTAGAACAGATTTCTTTATAAAAAGAAAAAAGCTGGTGGTCCATGTTACCTTCACAAAAAGTTCCCAAAGCTACAAAACAACTTGCAAAATGATGAGCAGCTTGCCCTTGCTTCCAACATTAAAATCGGTATTTTTCATTGCCTTTTCAAAAAAGCCGAGCAAAACAATTTGAAGAAAGAAAAAATTTACACTGTCTCTTGTTTGTATTTCATATTTTAACCTGTGCTTTAATTACACGGTATTATATTTAGCAGTAAAATAGGATATTTAAATTATAATTTGTGGGACACTATATAATATCTTAGAATAGAGTTCTTACAATATTTAAATATACTACTCTATTTTGCATCTGTGACTTCTTTACAAGGTTCCACAGGACAGCCTAAAGTAGAAAACAAAGCCAAGCTAGCATTGATGACAACCTTGCTAATATGGAGATCTGTAAGCACATGGCAAGGCTGAGCTATAAACCCGAAGTTTAGGAGAAGGCTCTAGTTTTGAAGTTGAATGGATAAGACAAAAGGGAAGAAACCAATAGTTCTTTAACTAAAAAATACTAAGAACTAATTAATTTCCATTCTCATTTCATCTTCACTACAGCTCTTTGAGTAAGGTACAATTGATCTTAGTTTACAGATTAGATAACTCATTTTTAAAAAAGATTATCTAGGGTCACAAAGCAGGAAATGACAGAGTAAGAAATTTACCTGGTGTGCATGGTTGCAAACCCAATATTATTTCCAATCTGCAGTGCTACTTCAAGAAAGAAAATGATACCTTTTACAGAGAGAATGGAGTAATGGAAAGCTATCAAGGTGGAAAATCAGGAAAGATACTACAATGTAGAAACTTGATTTGGTAATAAGAAAGAAACCTAGAGAATTTTAACTGGATCAAAAAGTCAGAACTAACCCCAAAACAAGCATTCTTAATGCTGAGTCACCTGATTTTTTAATAGCGTTTCCCCAAACTCCTCTCTGCATGATGCTAGAATTGTCCCCAGAACCTTGGTAGTAATGTGAATGAAGATTTAGATAATGGTCAAATGGTTATGGGTGCATGAAGAGGCAAACTGCTATCTCTGGGCATTTCCAGATCATATATTGCCTAATAGTTTGTTCCAATTCTGTAATTCCAAATTTTTATACCAGCACTGTGTCAAGTGGTGGTGATAAAATACGTAGAATAAAACTGATACTGGTGTAATTTGCTAGTTATTAATAACTAGAGGCCCGGTGCACAAAAATTTGTGCACTCGGGAGGGGAGGGGGGTCCCCCAGCCCGGCCTGTGCCCTCTTGCAGTCTGGGACCCCTCGGGAGATAACGACCTGCTGGCTTAGGCCTGCTCCCGGGTGGCAGAGGGCAGGCCCAATCCCTAGGTGCAGCCCCTGGTGGGGCTCAGAGCAGGGCCGATTGGGGAGTTGGGGCGCCGCCCCCTGTCATGCACAGAGCAGGGCGGATTGGGAGATTTCGATGCCACCCTCAGTCACGCTCAGGGTAGAGCTGATTGGGGTGTTGGGGCACCGCCCCCTGTCACACTCAAGGCAGGGTCGATGGGGAGGTTGCGGCGCCACCCCCTGTCA
>NW_005353344.1:92948-132049 GCF_000412655.1 Myotis brandtii
TTTTTCCTTCTGTATTTGATACAATGTTGCGGTCCGGCTGGCTGAACCTGGCTGACTGAAAGCGGGTTTCTGGGGTTTTGTTTAGCTTCTTATTTGCAACATAGTTGCTTAGAGTTGCAGCTGAGAGGCGGGCAACTGAGGCGGGGAAAGTTGGATGCTGGACTGGACACTGGTCCAATATGGAGTGAAAACTCTGGACACTGGCTCTGATTCTAGCCTTATTGAAACCATATAACTATACTTCTTCTTTGGTGGGACAAGGGGAAAGAAGACCTTGGAAACTCCAGAATTTGATTCCACAAAAATAGAGCTTTTTACAATACCTCATCCTCCCATGGGGCCTCCAGAAATTCTTATTCCAGCAGTACCGACGAACCCCGCTTCCAACGATAACAAGACCTTAAGACATATATAGAACAAAATATAGCCTCTACTCCAAGAAATGTAGAGATCCACACATATGAATCACATATGAAAAACATATTTCCACAATCATTTTTATAATTAGGAAAAATTAAAAGAAGGTAAACAATAAAATACCATGTATATCTCACTAGAGTGGAAATAAAACCTTACCAGAGTCTAAAGTCTTCAGGGAGCCAGATCAACCACCAACCATATCTCTCTGGGTCTGGACACCTCTTAAGGTTTTAAATGAGCGATAGAAAAAACCATACTAATATTTCAAATAAGGAAAACAAATCTAATAATAAATTATGCAGTTTGTTTGAAGCTGACTTCAGATATCATGACCACATTTTTGGCTTTGATGTAGAATGTCATTTTAAAATAGAAAAGAAATGTAAATCTTTAAAATTAAATTCAAATTTTCTCATTATTTGTCACTAGTAATAAATTTTAGGTGCACTCACCGTACACTTACTTTCTTTGCAACCATTAGCATCTACCATTTCTCACATAGGTTCCTCTTTTTTATAAGGATGGTAATAATTAGTTTTTAAAACCCTTTCATATATATTAACTTGATGCTCTTCACTAAAACCCTGAACTTGGGAAATGCACCTAATCCCTGAGTCTGTGCCACCCCTCCCCCACATCTCCTCTGAACAAATGGGTATACAACAAAAAGCAGAGATTACTCTGAAGGTAACTATGCAACACAGATTAAAGTTCTCCTCTCACACAGCACATAATTAATAAATAGTAGTAGACTCTAAATCTGAATTCTCATGACTCCATTGTTGGAGCCACAGCCTTAATTGGCTCAGTCTCCTGACTACTCTTCGAGAGATATTTTCTCTACAGCACACTGTTTGACAGTCATGTACCCAGGCAGCCCTGCTCCTCAAATAGGTACTCGATAGTAGGCAGGGTCCCCAATTGCACATGTGAACAGAGAGCAGGCAAAGGATGCTTAAAAGTCTTTTCTAATTTTCAAAGCAAAGTGGAATGTTAAATTGTTTTAATTTGCATTTATTTGATTTCTAAGATAATTGATCCTTTTCAAGAATTCAGTAACCACTTGTACTTCCTATTTGGGGAATTATCAGGGTTACCTTTGTAATTGTGCAGGAAGACCAAGAATTTAATAACAGTGCTGAACAGACATACTTAGAGGAGTGTCATAAGAATAGCTTCTTGGGATTTGGACAGGCAGAAACGATAATAGAATATAGTGGGGTTTTTTTCATTTCCTGTTCATTTTTACATAGTAACTTCCTTGTAAACTTTCCTTATTTCCACTTATTTTTTCTTCCACAGGTAACTAGCCTGTCTTCTATTTGTAGGCTAATATTTTTTTGGACTTTATTAAGATTCATTGTAATTGCAATCTCCTTAATTGCTTCCTAATTGGTTCCTTCCTCCCCTTGGTGTATTTTTCATGCATTATTAAATTCCAACAGGCTTTCCGGAACTCATTCTGTATTCCTTCCAGACAGCTCTTCCAAAGTTAAGCTCCTGGTCCCTTGGTCACACAGGAAAGATTACTGGGGGAATTGAGAGGATCATTGTTTAGAAACTATGTGCTTCCTGCTATAACTAACAATAAGAACAACAACATCAGCATTCCAATCATTCATTGTTATTCCCAAGCACATTAACATACAGCATTTCATTTGTTAAGTTTTGTATTGTTCGTTTTTTTTTTTCTTTCAATTACAGTTGATATTCAGTATTGTATTAGTTTCAGGTGCATAGTGGTTAGACATTCATATAACTTACTATGTGATTCCCCCCAATAAGTCTAGTACCTATCTGACACCATATATAGTTATATTACAACTAGAGGCCCAGTGCACAAAAATTTGTGCACTCAGGGGGGTCCCTGAGCCCTCTCACAGTCTGGGACCCCTCAGGGGATGTCCACCTGCTGGCTTAGGCCCACTCCCTGGGGGGATTGGGCCTAAGTTGGCAGTCAGACATCCCTCTGGCAGCCCGGGAGCTCTTGGGCGGTGTCCACTTGCCAGCGGGGAGCAGGCCTAAGCTGCAGTCGGACATCTGTAGCGCTGTTGAGGAGGTGGGAGAGACTCCCACCACCGCCGCTGTGCTGGCAGCCATCAGCCTGACTTGTGGGAGTGCACTGACCACCAGGAGGCAGCTCCTGCATTGAGCGTCTGCCCCCTGGTGTTCAGTGTGTGTCATAGTGACCAGTCATTCCCAGTAGTTCTGCTGTTAGGGTCAATTTGCATATTACCCTTTTATTATATAGGATATTATTGACTATATTCCCCATGGTGTACTTTATACCACGTGACTATTTTGTAACTGCCCATTTTTACTTCCTAATTCCTTCACCTTTTTCACCCAGCCTTATAAATACTCTTCCAATTGGGTACCATCCGTTTTTTCTCTGTATCTATGAGTTGGTTTGTTTTGATTTTTTTGTTTTTAAATTTCACCTATAAGTGAAATCCGTATTCGCCTTTCTCTGACAACAGATTCTTAAAGCAGGTATTATTATTATCTCTACTCGCCATGAGAAGCAAAGTTTAAATGTCTTTCCCAGAGTAAAAGAGCTGCTCTGGGACTTAAATCTAAGTCCTGTGCTCATCCCAGCATCATCCCCTGCTTGTATATGAAGGTAAATGGAAGGCTTATAACCAATTAACCTCATCAGCTCCTCTACATATTGCACAAGAAATTATTTTCCTCTTCTATTCATGAAGTTCTTTAATAGGAAAAAATGTGTCATGGAATGATTAAGTTATCTGGACTCAGAGATCTGATTTTGAGTATTAACCCATAGCTAGGGAAATGGCTTACCCCATCTGATTTTCAGTTTTTTCATCTGTAACACGAATCCTCATTCTACTTACTTTATAGATTTATTGTTAATTTCTCATGCATGTAACCTATTTTTTATAAGAAGAGTATTGCTAAGAGGTATGAGGTCATCTGGCTATAGGAATTTTAAAGTTCATTTCCAATCCAAAACTTCATTAATATCTAAATATCTCAAAATGACATGCCAACAGATGCTTGAAAGACTTAGTGCTTAAAATACTCTCTGAAAAAATTAAAATTAAAAAACTAGCAAAAATCTCAAGCCAGCCAACAAAGCAATTGAGATCTATTCTGGAACTCTGAGAAATTTCAAATTCAAAGGTCAGTTATTGTTTATTGTATTCATATATATGTACATTAGTACATGTTAGTATGAATCAGTCAAAAATGACATGAAACTCTTACAATTCAAAAGTAACAGTAGAATTTTAAGACTAATGAAAAACAATTGTGAATTTGTTAGAAATTTTTAATTTTGCTAAACCATGAATCTGAATCATGCATATGCTCTCTCAATTGTGAGATCAAGTTACTTAGGTAGTAGGTGTGTTTAAAGCCCCCTCTTCTAAAATCACCTTTGGTATTTTCCATATGTTGATATGTAGCATCTTTATCAAAGTGAACCATATTCTAAACTGGTATTGAAAATTTTACAGAAGTCTAAGAATATATCTGGTGCAAGTGTGAAGAGTTCTTTGTATTTATTGAGTAAATACACTGCCTTTTGCATTCTAAGGTGTAGAGGAGAAATGGGAAGCCATGCCTAGACTAACAAATATGGAGAATCAATATAGTAACACCACAATGTTTTTAATCAGGAAGTAGGTGAGTGGTGTGATACTAATAAACATAAGTATTACCATAGAAGAAATGTAAAAATGGTACAGGTTCAATTCCAAATATGCCTCTTAATCTTGAAATTCACTTATCTCCTACGTTTCATGCTTCTCCATGCCTTTTGTTGATGGACTCCCTCCCCACATTTCCACCTATTTTTCACACCACTTTTCACTTTAAAAAGAAAGTTATGAGTTCATCCTTTTTACAGATACTGTACCTATCTCACTTTTAAATAAAGGCCTGCCTCACCTGAGGATTTCTTTGTCTTCACCAGAGGAAACTACTCAATCATTTCTGATTACCAAACACACTTGTGTTCAGGAGGATCTTGGTACTCTCCTGATTTCCAGATCATTATTATTCCTCCTTTCAGTCAAAACTCATCATCTTTTGAAACAAATGACATCTCACCTCTTCCTTTACTCGCACTATCAATTTACAACATGTTAAGAATTCTCCTTTATTCAATGAAGTCTCTAGGTTTTGTGGTACAGTTTTCCTTTCTACCCCAGCTCTTGCTTTCATCCTTGGAGATTTCAAATTTCATTTAACTAGATCTTAAAACTGCAGCTTTAGCTTTAAGCCTCTTTCAGTCCAATTCCTTCACCTCTCTTGAACTTCAGCCCCTAATGCAGTGGGGCATAGGATAAATAATATAATCTGCAGATCTTTTCCACCTTAGAAGTCACCGGCTTCAATATTCTATCCTGAGCATGACTCCCTAGCCTTCTCTTTCTCTCAGGTCCTCATTTCCCCTTCCCCTATACTTGAAACTCCTAGATGCTTCCAGTCTACTGACCCCTCCCTTTTCTACCCATTGGTCTCCTCCCAGATCTCTTTTCTTTTCTGTTGAGCCTGGACCCCATAAGGTTTTATTTCCATTATCTTCATACACTATCAGCAAAAAGGTCACTGCCACCAATCCAATGCCAACAGGCGTTTCCAATCTGGGGTATAGTAAAAGGAGAGATTTTATTCAAGTAAAGAATTTGTAAAACAGAAAAATATAGCCTCCAGACAAGATAAAGTGAAGGCTACATTTTTTAAAAATATATTTTATTGATTTTTTACAGAGAGAAAGGGAGAGGGATAGAGAGTTAGAAACATCGATGAGAGAGAAACATTGATCAGTTGCCTCCTGCATACCCCCTACTGGGGATGTGCCCGCAACCAAGGTACATGCCCTTGACCGGAATTGAACCTGGGACCCTTCAGTCTGCAGGCTGATGCTCTATCCACTGAGCCAAACCGGTTAGGGCTGAAGGCTACATTTTTAAGAGTATTTTCTGTAGTTCCTAATTGGTCCATTTTTATGCAAATAAGTAATCATAATTTGTAGAGTCTGATTGGTCCACATAGCACTGTTCTGATTGGTCAAAATCACATGGTCTGATTGGTTGTTATAGAGTTGCTCTGATTGGTCATTAAGGATGCAAATAAGTATATAGCTGTGCAGTGATTATTGGACCAGGAAGGTCTCAGGCCATTGGTCCAGAAATGATTTTAGGAATTCCTTTATAAAGGTCAGCTCAGCAGAAACAGTGCAGGAGACGTGCCAGCTCAGTCTGTGACTTTTCCCTGAGAAGGCCCTGACAGCAATGGCTGCTAGACTCTGATTATAAATTGGTGCCCAATTAACCACAAGGAGTCCTTCTTAGCAGGAATATCCTTCTTGAGGTCATCAACACCTACATGTTCTGATGCTCCAAAGCCTTTTGTCATTCAAAAGCCTCCAATCCACTGATCTTTGTGCTGTCATTTATTTTATAAAGCAAGTGGGTAATTTGTCTTGTAAAATGTCCAATAATTTTTTTATTTAGCTCATTGCTTCCCCATAATGTTTAACTTTTTTTCTTTATCTCTGACATTTCATTGGTAGTTAAATCTATAAGCTTGATTGGATTGGGGGAAGGGGTCACAAGAATATCTCATACCTTAGAGATATGCTGTACATCTATTTCGTAACATTAAGAAACACACGATTTTTTAGAAGTGTTAAGATTTATTTTTAGGCTTAGGTGTTGTCAGTGTGATCCATCCATTATAAGGAATTCTTCACATTCTGTTTTTAATACTTATGATAATCTTTGCACAGAATTATTTTTCCCATTGGGAATTTCAAATGATGACTGTCTAAATAAATCATGTATCCTGCATTGATTAGCTATGAATTTTCTACAAATAAAATACATTTCCTCCTCACCATTTCATTGCCATAAAATAACATTCATGTATGTGAACAGGACAATTGCTTGACTCATTTATTCTTTTTACTAATTTTAAGGTGAATTTGGTGCCAAAATAACCTCCGGGATGTGCCTGCAACCAAGTAGAATCATTTTTTTTTCTCTCGTGAGTTTTATTATAAAAGCAATTTTTCTAGGTTTGACATATTTTAATTAATTGAAGTCATTATCCTCTTGGATATCTAATTTATCCCATCTTTAGCCAGTGGGGAACCCTTTAACTAAATATTGGATTTAAAAAAAAAACATTCCTAGGATTTTATGAGAGCTTTCTTATTTTCTGGAACAATAATGTATGCCAGGATCATTGTGTATATTTTCTTACTTGGACTCAAATCCTAGTTTCTGATTTTATTTGTCTGGAAAATAGTGTTTAGAGATTATAAATAAGCACTAGAAATTATTATTGGTAAGTGGGTTTTCTATTACTATTTATAAGTCATCCTTTAAGCAGACAAAGAGAAGAAAAAAACATTTTTAAGAGAAAAATAAAAAAGAATTCATGCTGATATTTCCAATTCAAATGTAAGATTATAGGAAAATTTCTTAAATTTTTATTTTCATCTTTTTAATATATGTTATTGATTTTTTTACAGAGAGGAAGGGAGAGGGATAGAGAGTTAGAAACATCAATGAGAGAGAAACATCGATCAGCTGCCTCCTGCACACCCCCCACTGGGGATGTGCCCTTGACCGGAATCGAACCTGGGACCCTTGAGTCTGCAGGCTGATGATCTATCCACTGAGCCAAACCAGTTGGGGCTATTTTCATTTTTTAGGTTTGTCTTTCTTTAATCTTATGTTGAAAACCTTGGTTGCTAAGTTATTCACAAAATTACTTACCACCTATTGCTTTTTACCAATAAAAAAACAGCAAAAAATTAATGTTTCATAAACTTAAAGCAATTGTTTTTATCCTTAGCATATATCAAAATGTATGTTTTATAATTATTTAATATTATATCAGTTGCATATGATAATTATGTTCAAAATTTCAGCTTTGGTAATTGCTTTATTTCTTTTTCTAATTTACTTTTCTTTTAACTAGATGAAATATTTACATGTTTCAATGTCTATATCCACCACCATCCTCATTTCATTTTCTCTAGGAAATGTGTTTCTCCTTTTAAAACAAAATCTACTATCACCTTCTAGTCCAGAGCACTGCTTTTATCTGGTATTGCTACATCTTCAGTCTTTTCCTCAAAGGAATTCTCCCCCTTCAAAACTACACCCTGTTCTTTCTCTCTGCTTATGAAAGTGTTCATATCAATTCCAACAACAACAACAAATGATGCTTACTTGACCCCTGAAACACTGGGCCCCTGACAAGCTGTTTATTACACAGTTCATCAAAACTGCTCAACAGAATTCACTGCCTGCATGTTCTCACCTTCCATGTCTTAGTGCAACTGAAATATGACTTCTAACAGGGCCTTTCCTTTCAACAGCGCCTGGAGGTGCCTAGTATGATGAGAGAAACTATGTGAATGAAGTTACCAAAATGAATTGGATGAATGAAATAAAACTCCCTATGTATTTTAGCACAGATCTATTTATTCCTGCCAACATATTGACACCTGCTTCAGATCCTTAACATAACAATACACACACACACACATACACACACACACACTCAACTCAGCCTGGATCATGGGTCCATTGATGATTTTTGAATCACCACAAAATGCAGAGGCTGCTGTTGTAGACTGCATTTTCTTCTTCTTCTTTTTTTAATTGACTGATTTTTGAATGAATATGTCCAGATACATGTCTATAATGTTTATACAGCTTATGTTATACCAAAACACACAATATACTGTCTTTTTCTAGGAGAACCTCAGAGTCATTTCTGGGTTACATGGGCCAGCATTATGTATGAGTTTTCTCATGGCTGCTTCCTCCTTATCCAAGACTCCTCATGGTTTTACTCCAGGGATTCAGAGAAGATCATGTCTGGAATTATAAATCAAGGAATGAATTTGCCACATTGTACCTTCCTGACAGAGATTAAAGATATTTTTTAAACTACCAATTTATCTGTTCATATGAATCAAGGATTTGGTACAGAAAACAACAAAGTTGCTCTACATTCTATCAGAAATAGTTCCTACCTCTATTAGAAAGGTACCTGCTAAAAAATCACTAGGGCTTCTAAAGGGGAAGGGCCTAGACCATTTGCACAGCCTTTTTAGTCTCCAATTCAAAGAGTAGTGCCTCTGCCCTTACTGGTTTGGCTCAGTGGATAGAGCATCAGCCTGCAGACTGAAGGGTCCCAGGTTCAATTCTGGTCAAGGACATATACCCAGGTTGAGGGCTCAGACTGTGCAGGAGGCAGCCGATCAATGATTTTCTCTCATCATTGATGTTTCTATCTCTCTCTCTCTCTTCCTTCCTCTCTGAAATCAATAAAAATATATTTTAAAAATAAATAAATAAATACGTGATGCCGAAATTAAAAAAACAAAGAGTAGTGCCTCTGTAAAAAGATAAAAACAACATTCAAAGGACCCTCACTGCATTGTTAAAACCATGAATTCAAAGCCCCCCACCCCACCCCCCGTGTCTCTTTGCTCAGGATGTGACCCTTTCCACCGATCTGTGTTCAGTCATTAGAAGATCCTACTAAATTGTGAATAAGCTCCCTCAGAGGGGAAGTGAGATATTGTGATTTATAAAAAAGAGACAGCTTGTCATTCAGATGACCAAAATAATTTCTCATGTATGTTTGGTCTTTGTCCACAGTTCCTGGCTCATAGATCCCAAACCCCTGGAATTTTCTGAGCAATAAGAGCAATAGGAGCATCCTTCATAATAATATTTGGTCTCTTGTCCTCAGTTCCTGAAATTGCTTCAGAGTCATAAAGGTGAAAAGAATGTCTTGTTATTTATAAACAACACCCTTTTCACCATACTGAGTTTATGTTAGGTCAGTGGTTCTCAACCTTGGCTGCACATTAGAATCACCTGGGAATCTTTTTAAAATCCTGATTTCTGGGCCTCATCCTCTGGAAATTCTGTTTCTTTGTTATGAGGTGGGGCCACAACATTAGTAACAAAGAAACAGAATTTCTGGAGGTCCTTTTGAAAAGCACCTAAGGATTGGGGCTGGTTGCCAGGGGAACCAACCATGCATAGAGGATTGGAACATGCAGTACCCCCCCACACACACACCCCTCACCATGATACACTAGGAGGGGAGAGGGACTGGAGGTTGAATCAATGACCAATGTTCAATAATTTAATTAATCATGCCCACATGATGAAGCCTCCATAAAAATCCAAAAAAGGATGTGTTTTGGAGAGCTTCCAGGTTGGTGAACCAAAATATTTCCATATGCCATCATGTGCAGTCCCAAGCACCACAAGGACAGAAGCTCCTTTAAGGAACTTGTCCCATGTATCTCTTCATCTGGCTGTTGACTCTTTAATGTACTCTGTACTAAACTGGCAGTCTAGTGAGTAAACAGGTTACCTGAGTTCTGTGAGCCATTCCAGACAATTAATAGAACCCAAGGAGGAGGCTGTGGGAACTTCTGATTTATAGCCAGTTGGTCAGAAGCACGGGTAACAAGCTGGACTTGTGATTGGCATCAAACGTGGAGGACAGTCTTGTGGGACTGAGCCCTTAACCTACGGTATTCCATGCCATTTCCAGGTAGAGTCTGAATTAAGCTGAATTGTAAGATATCCTGCTGGTGTCAGAGAATTGATTTTTGGTGTGGGAAACCCCCCTACACACACACACACACACACACACACACACACACATTGGGATTGTTTGGTTCTTAACCATTAGAGATAAAAATAATCTTATTATTATTAGTGATTAATATTTTATTACAAATGGGCAGGTAAATAGCATGGCCTAGTTGAATGAAGTATGCAAGATGGTCAAGCTTTGACCAGAAGGAGAGAGACTAATGTGAATGTTTGGGGTTATGGTGAGAGGAATAATCATAATAATGACCATAATACACCATTTACTGAATTATTTCTGTGCCAGATTTTGATAAAAAGCAGTTTAACATATCAACTTATTTCATAAAAAAACACTATGAATTAAATTTGATTATAATCCACAATGAAGAAAGAAGAATCAAGGTCCTATAGAAAGTAGAGGTGGCCAGGGGCAGACCCTGAGGAGCTCTGAGCAACCAGCATATCACAGGAATCTGACACCTGAATGTAGGAAGGTGGAAAAGATGGATGTAGCTTCTTTTCTCAGCCAAAGTTAACTTTTTACTGACCAAGGCTGGACTCTCAGCTAAAAAAAGTCTTAGCAATCTTTCTTGTTGAAAACGCATTTAAACTGAGGTCCAAAGAGGGGAGATAATTTGTCACTGACAGCTGGGTCAGTGACAGAACCTGGACCAGAGCAGAGCTGTAGTGACTTCCTGGGCCGCTTCTAAATTCTAAATCCCTATACCCACTTTCCTAACTTTCCATGTGCATTTTCTTATTATCCTTCTGAATCTTACATAATTAAGATTTATCATTCCAATGGACAGTGTAGTACGGAAGGAAGACTGTGCTATTCAGAGGTAAGCAGGCTCACATTTGGATGCCACTCTGCACTTTGGACCACGCACTCAGCATTTCTTTTTTTAAATATATTTTATTGATTTTTTTTTTTACAGAGGGAGAGGGATCGAGAGGTAGAAACATCAATGAGAGAGAAACATTGATCAGCTGCCTCCTGCACACCTCCTACTGGGGATGTGCCCGCAATCAAAGTACATGCCTTTGACAGGAATCAAACCTGGGACCTTTCAGTCTGCAGGTTGACGCTCTATCCACTGAGCCAAACTGGTTAGGGCCGCACTCAGCATTTCTTGACAACCCTCTTCTCATCAGACCATAACTGGTTTCACGGGACGATCATTTCTTGACATCCCTCTTCTCATCAGACCATAACTGGTTTCACGGGACGATCGTGAGACTTCAACCAATGTATACAAATGTCTATATGACTAGCATCTGATTAAAACTGAATTAATGTCTTATTACTTTTCCCTTCAAAACTTCAGTTGTTAAAATATATGAAATTTAGCCACATATCCTCCTGATAATTCCTAAAGAGAAAGATGGAGACTTTAAGCATGATACTTATTCTCTCCTGATTTCTGCTTATTATCTTTTGCATCTGGAAAGACATATGTTCCTTTCATTACCTTTATCTTATTATCCAAGATTGTTCTTTGAAACATCTTGCTGTTTATCAGGAGAATTCCTCAATGCATGATACATTAATTGATGTCAGGCATGCTGTCCTAGTTTTGATTTCTAAATCATTCCCTTGTTTTATTTTCCCAAAAGGAGGGGTTTGGAAGTGTTCCTCCTCAATCTGATTATACTTGTCATAGGACAACGTTCCATGCAAAATTTGAATTTGCCTGGGAAGATAAATCTGACTTAAGATACCAAACTAGCTTCCTTTCTGCACAGTCCCTGGGATCTTAAGCAGCCCCTAACTCTACTCCAGGTACTCATGACAGGAGCACTTTCACAGCCTCATTTTTGAAGCATTTCTAGTCACTTTATTCTGTTCCCCTCCTCCAAACTTTCAGTATGTTTGTTCTTAAATTCGGCAATATTTCCCCAACTATATTCAGCCATCCTTCCCTTTGCCCACGGTTCATGGTCTGCCTTTGATAGAAGTTTGCACCAACTATTTTCGTGCCTTTACCTGAAACACTCCAGGTGAAACAAGAAAAAGGATGCCGAATTTATGAAAAATTCAAATTAAAGGAATGGAATTTATTGGAGATTTTTGCCCATTACACCTTGTTTCAAACCATCATTATTCATTTATGCTCCTCTCTATATATTTAGAATGCCTTTTCTTCCTATTTGTTTACCTAGCCAAGACTATTCATCATTAAAAATTCAGATGAGGTTTAACCCCTAACTTTTCATAACTCTATAGAATATATTAGGTGTCTCATTTTTGCACTTCAGTAACTTCCTGTGCATATTACTATTATAGGACACAACATAATTTATTGTGATTATAGTCTCCTACTGCTAACATAATCATCACAATTCTTGCACTAGACTGTGAACTCACTTAAGATAGATTCTTGATCTTTTTCATATTGACATCACTCTTACTGCATGGCCTAGCACAAAGCAAATTCTCTGTATCAAAATTTTTCTTAATTTTAATAAAAGCTCAATATAGAGAATTGAGACAGCAGGCAAGAGAAGATCCACAAACATACCACATTCAAACAGATTTCCAATTAATGCAAAAACCTTAATTCTTGATTAAAAAGTAGAATTTAGAAAATACCTTGATAAGTCTCATTTTCTTTACCTGTAAAATAGGTTTAGTGATAAATACCTTATATAAATGTTAAGGATATTAAATTAAATATATGAAAGGACCATATAGGACTCAGCACAGAGTAGGTGATTTGTGCTAATCTAGCTAGAATTTCTCCAATAATTTTATTAAAACAGAATAAAATATATGGGAAACACAGGTTGATATTTTTTAAATATGTAAAAAAGTCCTATCCAGGAAATTCTTATGGAGACTCTCATCTAATGGAATGAATCCCTGAGACATACTTGAGAGACATACATGGCCTTTGAGCATGTCATACCAGCAGAAATCCTACCAGCTTGGATTAAAAGGTAGGGGTAAGGATGAAATAAAACAAGGTTGTTACACTCCCAAAATTCTACAGGCATGATACAGGTTGATAAAACTAATCACCTACAAACAGTTGCTACACTTTATGGAGAGGGAAAAATTACTCAGAGGGCACCACCACAATCCCAGAGAGCAAAACCACAAAGTTCAGAGAGTAAAACTGTGAGCCAAGAGTTCTGGGTAATTTGTAACAGCAACAAGAACCTAATACCATATCAATAGCTGAAATTATTTTTTTCATTTACTAGAGGCCCAGTGCACAAAATTTGTGCAGGGGTGGGGTCCATCAGCCCCGCCTGCACCCTCCCACAATCCGGGATCCCTCAAGGGATGTCCGACTGCCGGTGTAGGGATCAGGCCTAAACCAGCAGTCGGACATCCCCCTCACAATCCGGGACCGCTAGCTCCTAACCACTCTGCCTGCCTGCATGATCACCCCTACCACTCTGCCTACCTGACTGATCACCCCTAACCACATCTGCCTCGGCCCCTGCTACTGCGGCTTCATCCAGAAGGACATCCGGAATGACGTCCAGAAGGTTGTTCAGCTGCCTGTTCTAATTAGCATATTATGCTTTTATTATTATAGATTTGTTCAGTTGTTAAATTCTTCCTTTTAGAAAGTAAGTTTCATGAGAATCAAAGACCTTGTTTGTATTGCTCACCCCTGTATCTGTAGCACCTCCTAGAACAATGTTCAATATATTGCATATATGCAATAAATATTTGTCAAATAGACAAATTACTATATAAATGAGTGTGACATATATTAATAGTACAACAATAAACATAGATAAACAGGCTAAGAGTTCCATGCAATTCCCAAACCTAAATGTAAGCATTTCTCTTCATCACTAAAGAGTATAGCAAAATGTCCCATTAACATAAAAATATATCTAAAATCATTATAATTAACTTAAGAGAAGTCATATGCATATGTTAATATTTAACCATGATAATGGACAAATGTATTGTGTTATACCTCACAATGAACTTGATACATCAGCGTGTCACAACACCAGATTTTAGTGATATTTGGGATAATGTCAAAAGTCATGGGTTTTTTAAAATCATTAATGGTATTTGAAATAGCTCTGGGTTTGTTAAAAAGTTCTGAAGCCATTCTCTGTTGAGCTGCTATTTTTGTTGCATATTTTATCATAGGAAAGTTTAAAGGATGGTGTGTACGATTGTAAGGAACCCAGAAATAATCTGGATGTCAGATCATTTTAAAACTGTGCATATTACCACTCAAATGAAATTAAAATGGGGTCTTCCACATCCAATTTTATTTATTTTTTATTCTGGTAGCTCCATCTGTGGGCCATTGCTGATATCTGCTTGGGTAGTTTTCTGCATTGAAATCACACCAGCTAATTGCCAAAATCACCCCAAGAACCATGAATATAAAGTTTTTCATAAATTTTGTTAATATAAATGGGCTCAAAGTACACCTGAGACAAGAGTAAAGTCTCAAATGGCATGTTCACCTTTTGAGAAAATTATTTGGTTGTGAAAAGTAATCTAACTGAATATCTTCCAATTAATTTATAGCATGCATAGGATAATTTTCTAATTATATGAAGAAAGGCTAAATTTCAAGAAGGAGCTGATTTTGATTTCAGATTGTATTTTGGATCACTCAGATTGCTTTAAAAGAAACAGAAATAAACATGGGTAGGCATTTAGAAATGTCAGTTACTAGCCTTTTTAGGTATGTCATTACTAATTCTAGTGGTTCCTGTTTCTATTCTCTAAAAAGTTCTCACTGAGTACCTATCAAGTGTCCTAGATTTAGCAATACCTGGTTAAAACCCAACAATACAAGATATTTTTTATCCCCTATCTCTCAATGGTATCTCTACAGTCAGCAACAAATCCTTCTCTTAAAAGCCAGGATTTGAAGAAAAAAGGAATCATTCTCAATCACATCTCTGATTTACAAGCAAGACTGTGATGGATCTTGTATTACTTATCCACGGCTATGTGACAAATTATCCCAAAATTCAGTAGCTCAAAACAATAAAACATTTGTTGTCTTACTGTTTTTGTGGCTTAGAAATTCAGGTGTTACTTAAATGAGTAGCTCTGTCTCAGGATCTCTTATAAGACTACAGTCAAGTAGGTCCCCATGGTTTTAATCGCCCCAAAACATGACTAGAGTAGGACCAGCTCTCAAGCTCCCCAAAATTCAGTAGCTCAAAACAATAAACATTTGTTGTCTTACTGTTTTTGTGGCTCAGAAATTCAGGTGTTACTTAAAGAGTAGCTCTGCCTCAGGATCTCTTATAAGACTACAGTCAAGTAGGTTCCCATAGTTTCAATCACCCCAAAACATGACTAGAGTAGGACCAGCTCTCAAGCTCAATCAGGGTGGTAGGTATAAGGTCCTCAATGGCTGTTGACAGGAGACATCAATCCCATGCTACAATACTCTCTCAATTAGGCAGCTCACAATATAGAAGCTGGTTTCCCTCAAAGTTAACATACAAGAAAAGAGAAGGTACCCAAGATGGAAACCATAGTCTTTTTGTAACCTAATATCTAAGGGGGCATCCAATCATTTTGTAGCATTCTAGTTGTCAGAAGAAAGTCACTAGTTCTAGTGCATACTCAAAGAGGATTACATAAGGCATAAATAATAGGAAGCAGGAATCATTGGACAGCACCATGGAGGCTGCCTACCACAGCTCTCTCCTCAGAGATTTGAAATTCTCATATTGTGATGGTTAATTTTATGTGTCAACTTGACTAGGATACAGTGCCCAGTTGTTTGCTCAAACTCACGTCTAGATGTTGCTGTAAATGGACTTTTTCAATATGATTAACATTTACAATAAGTTGAATTTACATATAGCAGATTACCCTCCATAACATGGGTGGACCTCGTCCAATCTGCTGAAGGTCTTAAGAGCAAAGATTGAGGTTTCCCAAGAAAGAAGGAATTCTGCTCTCAGACTGCAGCACAGAAACCCTGTCTGAATTTCCAGCCTTCAGACTCAAGACTGCAACATTAACTCGCACCTGAATCTTCAGCCTATTGGCTTGCCATACAGATTTCAATTACAATTCTCACAATCATGTGAGCCAATTTGTTAAAAATCTCTCTCTCACTCTCCCACCCTCCCCCCTCTTTCACACACACACACACACACACACACACACACACACACACACAGATTTACATGCTATTGGTACTACTTCTCTGGAGGGTCCTGCATTATACTATAATGAAAATAATAATACTTCATCCAGTTACCACTAAGCATTATAGTGAAGCTAAAATATATTAGAATATTAAAGAACATTGATTTTGGAGTTAGTCAGACAAACCTATATTCAAAACTCAGCTTTCTCCCTTACATAAAAAGTTTTGCTCTTTCACAAACGACCTTATCTTCCTGAATTTGTATAATCACCTAAAATAAAGATAATGGTACTACACAGTAGAATCAAAATGAAACCATGCAAGAAAAAAAAATGGCTTGAATATGATAGTCATTTGATTAAAGTTAGTTATAAATATTTTATGTTGTGAAATATAAACAACATAGCCCTAACCGGTTTGGCTCAGTGGATAGAGCATTGGCCTGCGGACTCAAGGGTCCCGGGTTCGATTCCGATCAAGGGCATGTACCTTGGTTGCAGGCACATCCCCAGTGGGGAGTGTGCAGGAGGCAGCTGATCGATATTTCTCTCTCATCGATGTTTCTAACTCTCTATCCCTCTCCCTTCCTCTCTGTAAAAAATCAATTAAAAAATACATTAAAAAAAGAAATATAAACAACATAATTATTTTAAATATAATTATTGTTTCTACTCCTATCATAGTTTGCCATATTCAAGTAATAAAGACTCCATGTGGATAAAATAAGTCAGTACTAGTTCTCTTTTTATTATCTATATAATGTGTTTCCTAACCAACAAAAATTAACAGCAAATAGGGCATTTGCAGGTGGGAGGGATAAATTGCAGTTAAAATCAGTCAATTAATCTGACCATTTTCCTTGAAATCAATGTTTTCTCAAATTTGTTAATATGTGAATTATTGTAGCAGGGTTTTCAAAGTTGCTTAATAGATTTAACTGCATTTCGGGCCATATGTGGGTTTGCCATCATACATTTTATATGTAAATATTGACAATATTTCTTTGGGGGCATTTTGGCAGTGCCATGTTTCTTCTCAGGTTAAAAGAGTATTTGTTCACTTTTTCTCAGCTTAGACAGTGCATCTGCTAGTAAATCATAACATGGGGTAATAAAAACCATAGAATGGGCAGAGAATGGGATTGTGAAAATCTTTATTTAGTCTACTGGACAGGGGTAAACATCCCACCTGGGGAATATATTTATGATCCTGCCTTTATGAGTAGAAGCTCCAAGTCTTCTGTTTGGTAACTCTGTTGTCCAATATATATGATTTACTAAAAATGGACCTCAGAGTTTCTGTCAGCAGGCATGTGTAAAAGACAATGCAGCATTACATGGTGTGCTGAGCAAAAGAATGAAGTCTTGAAATGCAAACCATATATATATATATTAACAAGAGGTTATTTTAGAATGATTTCAAAAACATGCTTCATAATTAATAACTGCATTTCTAAGAACTAAAAACAAAAAAAAATGAAATTAGGACTTCCCAATCCTATTGTGCCTCTCATAACATCATTTTGTAGAAATTAGTTGATTCCACAGTAGCTTAAGATAAAAGATCTTGCACCACTGGGGTTTTCCTCACCTTCTTACACAAAACCCCCTAGATCTGGTCATCCAAGGATATGAGAAATAAATAACCTCAATATTCGAAGGCACAGTTTTCATGAAAAACCATCATGAACTTTATTGCATTATTAATAAGAAGGTTAGAATGGTGTTTACAACCAGACCCCAAATGCCCCTGCACTCTTTTGGGGACATAGTGCCTGTCTAGCTAGCATGCATTCCAGGTGTCTCCCATTGCAAGTAACCTTGTCAGGCCTGGATGGCTCCCAAAATTCCATGAGGTCTAAAATACCCAACAAAAATACAACACCCACTGTTAATAAAAGCTCTTAAACTAGGAATAGAAGGGAATTTTACCTTTGATAAAGAACATCCACAAAAACCCTGTAGCTAATGTTATATTTAATGGTGAGAAACTGGATGTTTCCCACTAAGAACAAGAAGACAAAGTTTGCTGAAACCGGTTTGGCTCAGTGGATAGAGCGTCGGCCTGCGGACTGAAGGGTCCCAGGTTCGATTCCAGTCAAGGGCATGTACCTGGGTTGCGGGCACATCCCCAGTAGGAGATGTGCAGGAGGCAGCTGGTCGATGTTCCTCTCTCATCGATGTTTCTAACTCTCTATCTCTCTCCCTTCCGCTCTGTAAAAAATTAATAAAATATATTTTTTAAAAAAGAAGAAGACAAAGTTGTATTCTGTCACCATCCCTTCACAATATTGTGCTGGAAGTCTGAACTAGTACAATAACACAAGATGACATAAAGGGAACTAAATATATACAAAACTGGGAGGGAAGAAATGAAACTGCCTTTGTTCACAGATGTCATGAATGCCTATGTAGAAAAACCCAAAGAAGTGACCAAAAAAATTCCTGAAACTAACGAAGTGTGTCAAGTTTGCAGGATACAAAGTTAATATGCATAAGTAAATTGCCTTTGCATATGCCAGTAATGAACAAATGGAATTTGAAATTCTAAAAAGAATGCTATTTACAATAGCATTAAAAAGTGAAATACATAGATGTAAATCCAATAAAATATGTATAAATGTATATATAAATTCTATAAAGCACTGATGAAAGAAATCAAAGATCTATATAAATGGATAAATATTCCATATTCATGGATTGGAACTCAATATTTTTAAATGTCTTTTCTTCTCAACATGACCTCAAAGGCAATGCAATTCCAGTCAAAATCCCAGAAAGCTATTTTACAGACATCAACAAACTAGTTATAAAGTTTATATATAAAAGCAAAAGACTTAGAATAACCAATCCAATACTAAAGAATAAGAACAAATTTGTAAGACTCACACTCCCTAATTTCAAGACTTATTGTAAACCTATAGTAATCAAAACAGAATGATATTGCTCAAAGAATAGATGCATAAATGAATGGAACAGAATACAAAAATCAGAGATAGACCCATACAAATATAATCAATTGATTTTTACAAGAAGCAGGTAATTCAATGGAGATAGTTTTTCAACAAATTGTTCTGAAACAATGTAGGTCCAACAACAAACAAAACCCCACAAGAATAACGAATAAAAAACTATACACACCTACATTATAGGCCTTCACAAACCTTATACCTTTCACAAAAATTAATTCAAAATGGATCATAGGCCTATACATAAAACTCAAAACTATAAAGTTTATAGAAAACATTGGAAAAAATCTAGATGATCTTGAGTTTGGAGATGAATGTTTAGGTATACCATTAAGTGCACAATCCATGACAAAAATTATAATTTAAAAATTTGTTAAAATTTTTAAATTATCTGAAAAAATGCACTGTTAAAATAAAAAACAAGCCACATATAAGAAAATATTTGCAAATACATATCTTTTAAAGGTCTGGTATCCAAAATATATAAAGAACCTTAAAAACAGCAATAAATAACCCATTTTAAAATGAACAAATTACCTGAGTAGACACCTCAATAAAGAAGCTATGTAGATGAAAAATAAGCACTTGAAAACATTAATTGTCATTGGGGAAATGCAAATTAAAACAATGATTAGATACTGCTATGCTCCAATTGCTAAAGTTTTTGTTTTTTTAAACTTACAATACCAATTGCTGGTAAGTATGCAGAGCAGTTAGATCTCTTGCTCATGTTCATTGTTGGTGGGAATTCAAAATAGTTCAGCCACTTTGGAAGACATTTCTCTAGTTCCTTACAAAACTAAACCCAGTTTTACCCTATGATACAGCCATCATGCCTACCAGGGATCCTCAAACTTTTTAAACAGGGGGCCAGTTCACTGTCCCTCAGACCGTTGGAGGGCCAGACTATAGTTTAAAAAAAAAACTATGAACAAATTCCTATGCACACTGCACATATCTTATTTTGAATTAAAAAAAACAAAATGGGAACAAATACAATATTTGTATTTGCATGTGGCCCGCGGGCCATAGTTTGAGGACCCCTGCCTTAGGTATTCATCCAATTGATTTGAAAACTATGTCCACACAAAATCTAGCATGCAAATCTTTATACCTGGTTTATCTACTAGTATAATAGCCAAAAATTGAAGCAATCAAGATGTCTGTTAATAGATGAATGCATGATCAAACTCTAGTACATCTATGCAATTGAATTTTATTCACCAACAAAAGAAATAAGCTACCAAGCCACAAAATACATGGAGGAAACTTAAGAGCATATTGCTAAGTGAAAGAAACCAGTATGAAAAAGCCACATACTGGACTATCCGATTTGTATAGCAATACAGAAAAGACAAACTCTAAAGATGCCAAAAAGATCAGTGGTTGCCAGGGATTCTGGAAGAGGGGAAGATGAGGTAAATTGGAGAAGCACAGTGAATTTTAACAGTGGTGAACAAACTCTGTATGATACTATACTATAGGATACATGCCACTATGCATTTATGCATTTATATTTATTGAACATTACAGGACATAGAGTAAACCTTAGTGCATGCAAATTAAAAAATTATTTAGGAGGTCAGGGGAATCCCAAGATGAAATTAAAAAAAACTGTGATAAAACAGCCTCATTCTATGTATGAAATAACATCACTGAAGGGGTTGGGGAGAGAAGGTTCTGACCTAAGTACTTTGTAAATTAATGGAGTCTGTGACTACAGTAAAAGAAACTGAACATAAGAATCGTACTGCAGATGATAAAGTATTTCCACAGAACTATGGATCAACAATTCTAATACCACTAAACATGAACACTGAATTGAATAATCAAGTAATTGGATAGTAAATGGTGGTCACCAGGTTCCTTACTGTTTGAGTAGAAATTTATAGATAAGTAAGAAGAGAGGCTAGATAATCCACATGGTAATATATCAGAATTGAAGACATGAGTACAAACTCATGCTTAACTTTATATAAATACACATGATTTTGTATATAAATACTAGTACTTATAGACATAATTTATTAGATACACATACATAT
This sequence comes from Myotis brandtii, assembly GCF_000412655.1. Classification (NCBI taxonomy): domain Eukaryota; kingdom Metazoa; phylum Chordata; class Mammalia; order Chiroptera; family Vespertilionidae; genus Myotis; species Myotis brandtii. Next base: position 114,103 of record NW_005353344.1, read on the forward strand.
ATGTATGTGTAACTGGACTCACATACATTTCCTTGCTGTGTCAGCTAAGAGAGCTAGAAGCAATGACACCCCAGGAGCAGAAGCACACCGACTCCCAGGGCTTGGTTTTATAATACCGTTCTTCAATAAAACCAATTGCTCATTCTAGAACTGGAGCAGAAAATACACAAGATGAACCTAGAGCATCTTGTAGTGGCATGGAGTTAGTAAATGCTTTAAAAAGATGTTTCCATGAATATAGGCTATGTCAAAGGAACACAGGAATCAACTGAAAGAGCTGCGTAATCTAATTATGAAAAAAATCAGACAAATTTTAATTGGTGCATAGTCTACAAAATGGAAGTACACCTCAAAACCACAATGTCATCAAAAAGCAAGGAAAGTCTAAGAAAATGTAACAGTCAAGAGAGGAGAAAATGTAGCGTGATATCCTGATTAGGATCTACTAGGATCATAAAAAGAACATTAGGTAAAAAACAAGGAAATCTGAATAAAGTATAAACTTTTTATTACTAATACTATGTCAATATTGGTTTATTAATTATAACTAAGGTGCCATTATAATATAAGGTATTAATAATAAAAAGGAAACTGGTTGTGGAGTATTAATGGGAATTTACTGTACTATATTCACAATTTTTCTATAAATAAAAAACATAAAATTAAATTTTAAAAGATAAATAAACCATTAATACTATATTATTTTCTAAAACTTTGTTTCTTTATCTTTTTCTGACCTATGATATAACCAAACCTGGAAACTCGTATTTTAGACTTGTATACAAGCATCACCCACTTTGATATTCATTATAATTCTCTGGTATATCTAAAATAGCTATTGTTGTTATTCTCAATTTATAGCCTGGAAAAATAAAGTCATGAGATATGTGCTTTTCTTACAGCATTTAGCCAGGGAATCATAAAGATAAATTTCTGACTCTCTATTCATTCCTCTTTAATTACACCACTGTGTTACACACTTAGCTTCACAACAAATTATCGATGTATTTCTACATGTATCACCAGTACCTTATACAGGGTCTGATTAATAATAGAATAAATAAAGAAGGTGTTGGGGTTAAGGAAATTCATAACTGGAAGAAGATTCAGAGATAATCTTTCCAGATCAAGCCTTTTCATTTTGAGATAAAGAAAATAAAACTCAGAAAACTAATTGCCCCAAGCTCATTGCATAACTAATATCTGAAGCAGAGAAGCATCAATTGGTTGCCTTCCATACAATGTACATGCCCCAGCTGAGATCGAACCAGCAACGTAGGTATGTGCCCTGATCAGGAATTGAACCTGCAACCTTTTGGTGTACAGGACAACACTCCAACCAACTGAGCCACCTGTCTGGGCCATTCTGATTCTAGGTCTTTGTTTCTTCCTTTAGCAACATTGTAGTTAATATACCACAGTACTGAAAAATAACTCCTTTATCTATGGCAGAAGACTTATGAAGGAAATTGCCATAAAAAATTGTAATGTTCTCAAAAGTTCAAGAAAACCTCTAAGCAGATGTTCCCTAAAGATCAAGAAAATAAAAAAAATTAGTATATACCAAGAAAGAACAGCTGTAGACAAATACTCAAGGGCATTAGGTTGAGCCATATAAAGTTGCTTATTTTAAAACTTTTGTTCTGCAATAATGGCAGTTTCATGTGGTTTAACTGAAGAGATCCTGGCAATTGTTTTAACATAGGATAATGTAGTAAAACCTGCCTATCATATTGGTCTGCATATTAAAATGAATCCAATTGCATGAACCTTTATGTATGTATTAAAAACAGCATTTAGCCCTGGCCGGTGTGGCTCAGTTGGTTGAACATCATCCCATGCACCGAGAGGTCACCAGTTTCATTCCAGGTCAAGGCACTAGCCCAGGTTACAGGCTGGAACCCCAGTAGGGGGCAGGCAGCCAATGATGTTTCTCTTTCTCAATGTTTCTCTCTCTCTCCCTCTCCCTTCCTCTCTAAAAAATCAACAAAAACAAAATTTTTAAAAGAATTCAAATTCTTCACAAACTTTTAAAAAAACAGCATTTATTCATTTATTCTGATTTAGTAAATATTTATTGAGCATTTTTTATGTAAGGCACTGAGTTTCATACTTACAGGATTAAAAAGATAAGATATGAACCTGGGGCTGAAGGGGAATGTTAATCCAGTATTAGGACAAAACATGGACATTACCATCATATAACAATAGCTTCTCTTCATTAATCAAAATGCAAGAGTAACTACGGTATATTATGTAGAGGGCCGCCTGGGAGGCACCTAGGGATTTTCTTATAATTATTGTCAGCTGAACTCAGAGCATAGGCAGCCACGCCCTGGGAACATGCTTCCCCAATAAGGCTGGACATGTTAATCTGGCAGGGGCGGAACTAGATATGTAAATCTAGGCCTTTAAAATAAACCTGCTGCGTGGCTCAGCCGCTTTTTGCCGCCTCTCCATCAGAGAGGATGGCGCCCACCTGGCCCCAGCTTAAAATCTATTTCTGCATCTTGGTCTTTCTTTAATTTCTTAATCCCCAGCTCCTCCGCTCAAGGACCTGTCGTTTTCCCGTGCGGGTCACGGGAAACAGAAACAGCCCACCACAATATTATATCCTCACATGGATGTCTTATTTTAACTCTCTAATAGACTTCAGGTTAGACAAATATGACCTCATTTTCCAAATGAGGAAATCGAGTCTAAAAAAGATGAAAAGACCCAAGCAAATCACAGTTTATAAGTGCCCGAGCCAGTACCTGAACTCAGATCTACTGCCTCCAAAACATATTCTCTTTGTCATGTTGATTTTGTTGATCAAATGGTAGAAGGTGTTGTTGTCGACAAATAAAATGCTTCTATACTACCGAGGAAACTCAAATTGGAAAACTGTTGGTCAATATTTATTCAATACATACTTTATGATCCCTAAATTTCATTTCATATTTTTTATAATCAATTTTACCTTAGGTTTGTCTAGTTTTTTAAACTTTACAAAGAACCAATTTTTGGTTTTGCTTGCTCTCTTAAGTTTCTCTTTTGATTTTTTATTATATTAACTCTGCTTTTGTGTTTATTACTTTTCTGTTCTTTGGGTTTGATCTGTTATGCTTTAATAAACATTTTAAGTTCAATGCTTACAAAATATTTTCAGTTTTTCTTCCTAGTTAATGAGCATTTATGTCTAATTTTTTTCTCAAAATAACATTTTTATTATATCCACAAGTTTTGATTTGTACTACTTTTGTTAGTATTCAATTCTAAGTGTTTTCTAATTTATTTAGGATTGCTTCTTTGACTTTAGATTAATGTAAAAATGTGTTTTTAAATCTCCAACTGTTTGGGATGTATTTTTATTTAAGTTGTTTTTGATTTTTAATTTAATTTCATTGTATTCAAAGAATACAGTCTAAATTGAAAAGTCTGATATTGAAGCACTACAAAAATCATGTCAGTGACTACCTTTGGCTGGTAGGTGTCAGGAAGAAAGAATGATCATCTATGAAAACCAAAAGGGAGGTGAGAAGCTAGGCAGAAACCCCAGAAGTTGTTTGCTAGATTAGCCAATTTCTAAATTAGAAGTCAGAACAGAATTTCAGTCTTAGCTGGAGTTCTTATAAAAAGCAGAGCAAGAGACCATAATATACACGATTTTTGTTTATTGGGAAATGTGATCCCATGGAGCAAGAATTCAGGACAGGGAGAGTGTAAAGCGAAGAAAGAAAAGGCAATACTGAAATGTGTACCAGGTTGGCTACCCCCAGGGCCTTTATAAGCCTCCTGAAGGGACTTTTATAAGGTTCCTTAGAACCTATGTACACTGTTAGTGAGAAAGTAAATTGGTGCAGAACCTATGGAAAACTGAATGGAGGTTTATCTAAAAATTAAACTACCATATCCAGCAATTCCACTTTTTGGTATATATCCAAAGAAAAGAAAATCAGGATCTCAAAGAGACATCTCTACAACTATGTTCATTACAGCATTACTAGAGGCCCGATTCATGACATTTGTGCACTTGGGGGGCTGGGGGGGGGTCCCTCTGCCCAGCCTGTGATCTCTTGCAGTCCGGTACCCCTTGGGGGATGTCCATTGAGAAGTCCTTAGTGCTGTCACGGAGGCAGGAGAGGCTCCCGCCACTGCAGCTATGCTCACCAGCTGTGAGCCTGGCTCTTGGCTGAGCGGCGCTTTCCCTGTGGGAGTGCACTGACCATCAGGGGGAAGCTCCTGCATTGAGCATCAACCCCCTGGTGGTCAGTGTGCATCATAGCGACCAGTCATTCTGCCATGCGGTCAATTTGCATATTAGCCTTTTATTATATAGGATTCTTAAGAGCCAAGATATGAAAACTACCTAAGTATCCATCAACAGATGAGTAGATAAAAAATGTGATATATATAGTTGTATAAATGTAAAACAGAGGACATACATAAATAGATATAGAGATAGAGGTAGAGATAATAAAATGGAATATTATTCATTTTTTAAAAAAGGAAATCCTGCCATTTGTGACAATCATGGATGAACCTGTAGGACATTATTCTAAGTAAAATAAGTCAGACACAGAAAGACAAATATTGTGTGATCTCACTTATATGTAGAATCTAAAAAAATCAAACTCACAGAACTAGAGAGTAGAATGGTTGTTGCTAAGGGCTGGAGAAAATGGAGAGATGTTGGACAAAGGGTATAAACTTAAGTTATAGATGAATAAGTTCTGGGGAATTTAATATAGAGATTGTTGAATATTGCTAACAATACTCCACTGTATACTTGAAATTTGATAAGAGAATAGATTTAAGTGTTTTCCTCATGCAAAAGAAATGATAACTATTTGAGAAAGTGAATTTGTTAATTAACTTAATTGTGGTAATCATTTCACAATGTATAGATATATTAAATCATCATGTTGCACACCATTAAAAATTGCATCGTACAACTTTAAATTATATAATAATTATTTATTAATCATACCTCAATAAAGTTGGAAAAAAACACATACACACAAAAACCTTCCTTGGAAAATGGTTATAGAATTGTCTGCCTAGGTAGACTAATGGGGAAGTACTAGTATTTATTACTGTCCAGGCTCACCCTACACTTCCAGTTTGCACATGCATGGATGCAAAAGAGATCGTTGGTTGTCAGAGAAGAACATGAAAGATACATGATACAGGCATGAGCCAAGGCACTGCCTCATTGCACCTGCAAAAGTCTGGTCAAAAACCTCAAGGTATCAGTTGCCAAAACATTCCTAGGGTAAAAGCTGTGGCTGAGAGGATACTGAGGTGCTACAAAAGAGGTGCCTAATATGCTCCTAAACGTAAGTAAATTTCACTTTGCTTTTCTTGTCCTGTTTGTGCATATCATTTCTTTGATTCTTCCTGAGGAAAAAGGTTGATTAGACTAAAGAATTCAAATATTCCTAGGTCCTCTGGCTAGTTACCTCTTGAAAATTCAGATGTAATCATGTCATCTTCCCCAGTTAAACAATTTAATAGATTTCCACCTCTCTGGGCGTAAAGACCAGAATTCAGAGCCTTCCAACATCAGCTGAGCCTCATTTTGTGCCAATCCTCCTATCTCTCTGTGCTCCAGCCACACTGATCTCTCTTACCCCAAGAGCCATGCTTCTTTTTCTTTAGGGCCTTCATGCGCACAGTTTTGTCTGCCCCTTCTCCTGGTTAACTTTTTCACCTTTCAAATCATATCTCAAATATCTAAGAATTGTCCTCCAAGAATTCATTTCTGATTCCACACACTTTCCTAGGTGCTCTGGTTGGTACATGCCCTCATGATGTTTAATGCCATTTTAAGCTGTGTTTATTTGTATGCTAATGCAACCCATAGCTATTTGCTCCATTAAACTGTTATCATCAGGGCAGGAAGTGGGTCTGCATTTATCATAATACACCTAGTGCCTGCAACTTACTTATATGTACATCAAAGGAACAGAAAAATTCATGAACTCAAAGATTTCTTAGAAAATAATCATTTTCCTTCCCATCCCTACTGGGTATAATCTAATGTTCTTGGCCCTTATCATTCAGTAATCCTTTCTAGGAAACTCCAAGTGTTCAATATTGCCTGCATTGCAGTTCCCTTGAATACACTTTGTTAGTTTCTACCTTTAAACCGTCTTTCTCATTGTGCTTCCTCTATAGATGCCATGTTCCTCTGTGCTCTACCCATCATAATTCTTCTACACTTTGAGGCCCAGCCCATGTTACTTCTCTCAAACTCCTAATAATTATTCTTCCCACAAAATTCCTAAAGCTACTTTTATCTCTTCTGGGTTTTATTTTTGTGTGTGTGTACCCCTGCATTACCAGTTCTCAAACCTAATGGTCAAAATTTATTTTAGAACGTAAGTCAGAGATCTCCAGCCATCAGCCTTCAGATTGAAATATACTCATAGTTATATTTCCTTGAATCCAATACACTCTATAGATAAATTCCAATAATATATAAGAAATGGCAGAAATACATGATATAGAAAAATGGGAATAAACTAAACATGATTTACTTATCGAATTATATAAAACTAGAGGCCCAGCGCACGAAATTCGTGCACAGGTAGGGTCCCTAGGCCTTGCCTGCAATCTGGGCTGATTGGGGCCTTCCTTCTCCAGCTGCCAACTGCTGGCTGGGGCCTTCCTTCATTCTGTGCTGCCCCCTGGTGGTTAGCACACATCATAGCGAGCAATCGAACTCCTGGTCTCCCAGTCAGACTCCAGAGGGGACACTTTGCATACCTGGTATTAGCCTGTTTTAGATAGATAGATAGATAGATAGATAGATAGATAGATAGATAGATAAAATCAGCATAGTCAGGCTACTTGGCAGAAAAAGTAGCCAGAGTCTCCAACATAGAGAGACATGTAGATATCCAAAGCCTCTCAGTTGCAGATGACCACATTTGTAGGAGCAAGAATAAAATCAGAACTCTTGAAAGCAGAAGCAGTCAGCTATGGTGCATAAACTAATCTGCATTTGTGCCAAGGACCACCTCATCTTGGCCTGAGCATCTATCAGTCTCAAATATCTATAATTCACAATGTAAACACAAGCTATACAATATATAGCCAAGGTCTCACACACCACGCTCAGACCCTCCAGGCTAAATCAGGACTGCTCTGGTAACATTCCTGAACTCAGTGCCATGGAACAAAGAAAGAAATTAGTTTGCTAGATGTCTCTGGGGAATGATAACTCATTCTATCTGTCCCTAGATTGCTTTGTTGTTGCTACTATTATTACTGTATTTTTAGTATTTAATATCTAAAAACAAATAACACAAAAATTCACATTTTCTGTTTCTCTTAAAAATTCAGAAGGCAACAGTGGACAGTTTCACCCATGGCTATAAAGTAGCAACTGTTTTAAAGAAAAATACATTCTCCAATTTATCCATTTTCTACCATCCACTATTACATCTCCATGGACAGCTGCATTCAGTTCCTTTACCTACAAGGAGGCTATAGGCCTTTGCCTTTCTGAAGTGTCAATTCTTTTTAGGCAGGGGCCTTGCCTTACTTAGTTGAGCTTCTTCCACATCACCTAACACGTGGGGTTACCTATAAGCATTGAAAGAGTAGACTTTGATAAGAGTAGCGGGCATGGAGTTCAAATCCCAGATCTTTCCTGTGGTAGTTTTAAGATTATTTCTTCATTTGTCACATAGAAATAGCTAACATTCATTTGATAGGGTTACTGTGAATTAGATAACACTATGCAAATCTCATTTATCTTTTTTTTTTTACTTGATTGATTGTGGAAAACATGCAAAGAAAAATGAAGACTAGATCATCAGGCCAGCAGGAGACACATTAGACAGATGGCAAGGCAACAAGGAGATGAGGCATGAGAGAGTAATCAGGAATGGTGAGGTTCAATCAATATGAAAATGAAAGCACAAAAGAGCCTGGATGGTGCTGAATACATTTTCTCCTCCAATAATGAGGACACAAGCCACCCCAGCAGGCTGTGCAGATTTCCTAGTTTATTATACCAGGTCTGTTCTCACTCGGTGCTATCCTGTAATTTACATGGCAGTTGGGTAATTTAAATGAAAGTTGGGTCTGAGATAGGGATACAGAGCTGCCTAAGGCTATTGTACTCTCACAGGCTGGGTAGGCCAACACAACATTATAGACTCACACCTTTCCTATCTGCTGCTGCTGCTGAGAACAATAATTGAAAAAACATGATAATTACTATATTTAGTTAGTTACCATCACTCTTATTCAAACATGTATTACTTAGTTAAGTTATAGGGAGCACTTGCTATGGTTAGGCTTCATGCTAAATGCTTTACATATTTTGCCACAACTAATTCTCAACACAACTCTATAAAACATGTTGGAATATGTACTATTATTAGTACTCTTGTATAAATAAAGAATCTAAGATGCCCAGCCAGTGTGGCTCAGTGGTTAAGCGTCAATCTATGAACCAGAAGGTCATGGTTCAATTCCAGGTCAGGGCATATGCCTGGTTTGCGGGCTCAAACCACAGTAGTGAGCATGCAGGAGGCAGCCGATCAACGACTTTCTCTCATTGATGTTTCTATCTGTCCCTCTCCCTTCCCCTGTGAAATCAATAAAAATATATTTAAAAAAAAAAGAATCCAAAGTTCAAGGAATTAAATCACTTGAAATTTCTCATATAACTGGCAAGTGTTGGAGCCACAGATTGAACAAACATCTTTCTAATTTCAGAGCCCTTGCTTTTAACTACAATAAAAAAGAAAAGAAGAGGAAGGAAGGAAGGAAGGAAGGAAGGAAGGAAGGAAGGAAGGAAGGAAGGAAGGAAGGGAGGGAGGGAGGGAGGAAGGAAGGAAGGAAGGAAGAAAGAAAGAAAGAAAGAAAGAAAGAAAGAAAGAAAGAAAGAAAGAAAGAAAGAAAGAAAGAAAGAAAGATTGATTTTTTTTCCTTTATGGCAAAAAAAAACAAAACACCCAGGGCACCAAAAGGCTAATTCTAGCTATCTATGAGTCATGTAAATTTTAATTTTCTAATTTTCAAGAATAGACATAAATGATATATTCATAATTTTTAAGAAGCACTAAAATTATTTTTAAAAACCCTTTCATCATTGATACCATAAGCATCAGTGTCATAACTGTCATTGTTGTTCAGAGATAACAGTTTAGTCACTGCCCTTAATTGGTTTGTGATCTTAAAAAGAAAAAGCATGTATACAAATAAGTAGCTCTATTACTATCTTGTCTTTCATCAATATAGGAGGGAGAGGGCCTAAGCCGTCACTCGAACAACCCTCAAGGGCTCCCAGACTGTGAGAGGGCACAGGCCAGGCTGAAGGACACCCCCCCCCCCGCAGTGCACGAATTTCGTGCATCAGGCCTTTAGTCTAAAAGAAAACTCCAGTGCTTTGGTCCCTCAATGTAACACTCCTACCAGTGTTCCTCCAACAATAACATTACTACTGACAGAGGCCATACCACCTGCTGATTCAAGCTAGCTATTGCTAGAAAGCTCTGACTTCTAGAAAGCATTTTATAACGTTCAGATAGAGTCTTTCCCCATACCTCTATCCATTGATCCCTGTTCTGTTTACCAGAGTTTCACAGATCAAATCTCACTGTCCTAAAATGGAAGTAGAGGAAAAACCATGCAGGTGTAGAAACTGTGATATGTGCTGGCAAGGAAACAGTTAAAAAATAAAATTCCTGCCATTGTTAGAATTTACATTCTGACAGGGTGGACTAACAATAAATAATAAATATTTAATTTTGTAAGTGCTGCAAAGGAGAATAACGGATGCAGAGATTGGAAGAGATTAGGACAGGAAATGACATTTCACAAGGTATAACAGGAACTTCCCTTTGATGATTCAGCATTTGAGCAAAGGCTTGCAGGAAGAAAGAGAGACATTTCTGTGTACCTCCAGGCAGAACGAATAGTAATATACATTTCCTGAGGTGGGAACAAGCTTGGAATACTCAAGAAACAGGAAGGAGGAAGGAGGAAGCCAGTAAGAGAGTGGTGCAAGATAATGAGAGATCTGTACCTAAAAGAGGGTAGAGACAAATGCCATAAGGCCTATAATCCTAAGTAAAGGTTTTATGTTTTATTTGGGTAAGCCATGGCAAGGTTTTGAGCCCAGCCAGAAGCACTCTGTCTGCTGAATAGAAGTAATTAAAAGATAATGAATGAAAGTAAGGATTTTTGCTGAGAAGATACTAGGGTAGCTAGGTAAAAGTTGTGGTGACTCAGATCATGATAAGATCAGAGGAGGCAGTGAGAAATAATCAGATTTGAAAAACATATTTTAAACCAGAAACAAAAGAATTTACTCATGGATTGGATGTTATATCAGTTTTCCTGGGCTGCCATATAAAATACCACCGACTGGATAGTTTCAACAACAGAAATGTATTTTCCCACAGATCAGAGCATGAAGGTCCAAGATTAAGGTGTTAGCAGGGCTGGTTCTGCTGAGGCTTCTCTCTTTGGCTTACAGATGCCAACATCTCCCTGTGTCCTCACTTGGTCTTTACGTGTATCTGTATTCTGATCTCCTCTTCTTTTAACAACATCCTCTTCTTTTAACAACATCAGTCATACTGAATTAGGGCCTATAAACATGACCTCATTTTAGCTTAATTACTTTTTAAAATAAAAATATACTCACATTTTGAGGCACACCTCTTTGGCTTACAGATGCCAACATCTCCCTGTGTCCTCACTTGGTCTTTACGTGTATCTGTATTCTGATCTCCTCTTCTTTTAACAACATCCTCTTCTTTTAACAACATCAGTCATACTGAATTAGGGCCTATAAACATGACCTCATTTTAGCTTAATTACTTTTTAAAATAAAAATATACTCACATTTTGAGGCACTGGGAGTTAGGGCTTCCGCACATAAATGTTGTGGTGACACACTTCAGCCCATAATAGATGTAGAATGTCAGAGAAGACAGGATGCCAGAATAAAATTATTTTTTTTCTACCGTGACCGCTATGGAGTTGCCATTTACTGAGAGAGGGAGACCAGGAATCAGTAGGTTTGAAAGTAAAAATCACCTAGGTGAGCCCACGGTGAGTAGACAGTTGGATATGATAACGAATTTAAGGAAACATCAAGGATGAATATATACCTTGAGATGTGTCAGAAAATATATGGCATTTGAAACATGAAATGGTTGAAATTGCTTAGAGAGTGTGTTTGGATAGAGAATAAAATAAGTATGCTGACAGGGACCTAAGCCATCCCATATAAAAGGTGCTACAGTAAAGGAGCCTGAGAAGAAGTGTCCATTGAAATAGAAGGAGGACCCAGAAAGTCTGCACCTGAAAAGCACAGTGAACAAAATGTTTCAGGAAGGAGAGAAGGATCAAATGTATCCAAGTTTGAAAATAAAAAGTGTAAGTGAGGACTGAGAGTAGACCACTGGCTTTTTCCACCTGAAGTTTATCAGTGACTTTGACAAAAGCAATATTGGCGACATGGTAGAAATGAAGTCTTAATTCCCCACATATAACAGGTGGTTTCTGCAATTAATTCTGCTAAGTTGCTCCTGGCATCTAGAGCATGTGGAGTAGACAGCAATTATCTGCATGTCCACCTGGACCCACTGTCTTCTGACTCCTCTATGATTACGTTCCTCAATTTCATTAGAGACCTGATAGCTCACCTACCTCGTGCCACCTTATCCTTGCCATGAGATGAACACAACTGCTGCTTGGGGTCCACCTCTAAATCGCATTAACCACCCAAACCAGAATTCCTTCACCTCCTCAGACCGACAATCCCAGTTGCCTGCCTAGAAATTCCTGTTGTCATTTTTAAACGATCTATGCCAGCCAATGTGTCTCATTAGGTAAGCTGCGATCTCAAGAATTACCTACAGGTCATGCAGCCAGGAAAAAACTCCTAGTGCAAAAAATTACTACATATCTAGGAGGCTACCTACTCAAATAATTCAAACCACATTTTTTCCAAAAGAGATCTTATATTCACAATTATCTGTTTTATAATGTAAGTCATTTGAAAAAATAAAACATTATTTGGTACAGTGCATGGTATATAAAATAATTATATCTACTAGGCTGTGAATACCCCATTGATAATGCTGTCGTGGTTATCTATTACATGGATATCATAGCAATGATTTCTGACCGATAACACATTAATTGTGGTTATTATTTACCATTTTGTGTAAAATGGTAAATAATAACCAGTAAAATCTATTATAGAAAATAAATTTCAATCATGCAAATATGCACAAATTATATGAATTTTTAACAAAGTAGGCTTATGGGATGCAATCAGAGAAAGAAGTGTTATCCTTTTCTTCCCCATTGCCCATTTAGACATCCTCTGTAGGCCTATTTCATAACTGCCCCTTCAGTGCTGTTTCTAAATCATAAAATAGTTATGACTCAGTGGTTATATGTCAACCAAGTATAAGATTAAAATAAAAATCTGGACTTCATTTTCAGTTAAAATTTCTACCTTCTTCCAGTTTAGACTTGCTATAAATGTATGTGTTTGGTTGATTTTCCCATTCTTCTGTGCTTTTATTCTTTTTTTCTCTATTTACCAGATTGCTTCTGGTATGTACAGAATTGAATACAGGGGAATGTAGAAGAGTTTTGGAGGCAGAAAAGATCTTAGTTGGCTGGTATACCATATGCACATGTCTGGGTTTTCTGGACTTGAGATATGTAAGCTGACTCTCTCATAGCATGCTTTCACAGGGTCTTTGGAGAAGCCCCTTCAATCAATCATTCCTACAGTTCTCTAACATGAATAATATGCCCCCTTTCAACCACTGGTCATATGTGACAGAGAGCAAGGAATTGAAAACCTCTGTAAAAGAAATAATGACAGAAAACTTTTCTAACCTGGTGAAGGAAGCAGAAACACAGATTCAGAAAGTGCAGAGAGTCCCAAACAAGATGAACCCAAAGAGGCCCACACTAAGACACATCATAATTAAAATGCCAAAGGTTAAAGACAAAGAGAAAATCTTAAAAGCAGCAAGAGAAAAGCAGTTAGTAAATCTTAGAAGAAACCATAGGCAGCAAAATCTCAGATATCTCTCATAGCAATATGTTTACAGATACATCTCCTAGGGCAAAGGAAACTAAGGAAAAAATAAACAAATGGGACTACATAAAAATAAAAAAAACTGTACAGCCAAAGAAACCATGAACAAAATGAAAAGGAAATTAACTGTATGGGAGAACATATTTGGCAATGATACATCTGATAAAGGTTTAATATCCAATATATAATATATATATGGAACTTAACAAAAGGAAGATAAACAATCCAATTAAAAAGTGGGCAAAAGAACTAAATAGACACTTCTCCAAAGCAGACATACAGCCGGCCAAGAAACATATGAAAAATGCTCAAAGAAACTGATCATCAAAGAGATGCAAATTAAAATGACAATGAGGTATCACCTCACACCTGTCAGAATGGCTACCATCAATAAATCAACAAATAACAAGTGCTGGTGAGGATGTGGAGAAAAGGAAACCCTAGTACATTGCTGGTGGGAATTTGGACTGGTGCAGCCATTATGAAAAACAGTAAGGAGTTTCCTTAAAAAATTAAATATGGAACTGCCATTTGACCTCACTTCTAGGAATATATACTAAGGAACCTGAAACACCAGTCAGAAAGAATGTATGCACCCCTATGCTCAGAGCAGCACAATTTATAATAGCTAAGATCTGGAAACAGCCCAAGTGCCCATCATAGATGAGTGGATAAAAAAGCTGTTACATTTATACCATGGAATATTATGCAGCAGTAAAAATAAAATATCTTACCCTTTGCCTTTGAGATAACATGGAGGTACCTGGAAGGTATTATGCTAAGCAAAATAAAGCCAGTCAGAGAAAGACAATTATCACATGATTTCACTCATATGTGGAATCTAAGGAACAAAATTAAGTGATGAACAAAATAGATCCAGAGACATAGAAGCATGGATGGGAAGAGATCAACCAAAGAACTTGTTTGCATATATGTATAACCCATGGACTCAGACAATAGTGTGGTGAAGGCCTGGAGAGGGGATTTAGGGGGGATAGATGGGGTCAATGTGGGGGGGACATATGTAATACTTTCAACAATAAAGATTTAATTTAAAAATTAAAGAAAAGAAAAGAGTTAGTTATATACAAGGGAGCTCCCATAAGACTGTCAGCTGATTTTTCAACAGAAACTTTGCAGGCTGGAAAAAATTGGCAAGAAATATTCAAAGTGATGTAAAGCAAGGGCCTACAACTAAGATTGCTCTACCTAGCAAAGCTACCATTTATCAAAGGACAGATAAGGAGCTTCCTAGACAAGAAAAAGGTAAAGGAGTTCAGTACCACCAAACCAGTATTACATGAAATGTTGAAAGGTATTCTTTAATATGGGAGGGGCTTTGTGGGGATGCGTGAAAAAGGCGAAGGGATTAAGAAGCACAATTTGGTAGTTACATGGACAGAACAGTCACATGGATGTAAAGTACAACATAGGGAATATGGTCAATAATATTGTAATAACTGTATGGTATCAGATGGGTACTAGATTTATCAGGGTGATAACTTAATAAGTTATATAAGGTCTAATCACTGGATCGTATACCTGAAACTAATGTAATATAGCATGTCAACTGTAACTGGAAAATTAAAATTTATTTAAAGTAAAAAAAAGGCCTCGTTATACAATAGAATACTAGTAAGCAAAAAATAAATGAACTAGAGAGATACATGCAACAAGATGGATGAATCTCAAAAACACTGCACTAAGCATAGGAAGCCAGACATAAAATAGTACATATTTATATTTTAATTTGCATTAAACTCTAGAAAAGACAAAATTATATCTTTAGTGACACAAAGCATATTAGTGATGGCTTAGAGGGTCTGTGGGGGTTCCACTAAAGCAGGATAAGAATTTTGGCAGTGACAGAAAGGCTTGTGGTGAATATATAGATATGTGGGTATATAATTGTCAGATCCAAGCCAGAGCACTGCTCAGCACTGCTGCTCTGAGT
This sequence comes from Myotis brandtii, assembly GCF_000412655.1. Classification (NCBI taxonomy): domain Eukaryota; kingdom Metazoa; phylum Chordata; class Mammalia; order Chiroptera; family Vespertilionidae; genus Myotis; species Myotis brandtii. The sequence goes on from NW_005353344.1 coordinate 129,135, forward strand.
TGTTCTGAGTCCATATATTCTTCTAAATTCTTCCCGACTAGGCCAGGGCAGGTTCCTTCTTGAACCCTGCCCACTGTACTAACGGTTGGGAACTTAGTCCATGTTCTTCCACTCATTAGTTACATGTGTTGGGTCTGAGCCCCTCTGCCTAGGGCTGGACCTACTAGGATACTGGGTCTTAGATGGAGAAGCCATGAGAGGTTGTGGGTATATAAGAATGAGTCTTTATTGCAGAAGCCAGTGGCCATATGGCCATCAGACAAGACTGTCCTTCATAGCAGTTGGTTGAAAACTTAGTCCATGTTCTTCCACTCATTAGTTACATGTGTTGGGTCTGAGCCCCTCTGCCTAGGGCTGGACCTACTAGGATACTGGGTCTTAGATGGAGAAGCCATGAGAGGTTGTGGGTATATAAGAATGAGTCTTTATTGCAGAAGCCAGTGGCCATATGGCCATCAGACAAGACTGTCCTTCATAGCAGTGTCCATACAGGCAGAACAATGTCCCAACCAGACAGGCAGCTAGACACCAGCTGCTTAACATGTACATCTTTCCCACAAAGCAGCATTAGTCTGCACGCACAGCTATTATTTCAGCAGCCGCACACTGTCCCCCTAGACTCACCACCTCACATTGTAGCGGTACCTAAGCTCTCTGGCTCAGCAGCTTCTCCTGTCTCTCCTGCCCAGCACACTCTAGCTGGTTAACATGGTAGCTATATCTGAGCTTTCTATGAGCTCTTAGCCTTACATCATGGCAGTATCAGCTCTCAGCTCTGTCTGAGCTCTCTAGCCTTTTCCCTTCCTAACTGCTCTCTTTCAGACTAGCTGGTCAGTGACCTGTATGTTACTCCAGATACAAAGCATGCTTCCTGCCAATAGTTACATCAATCATATTTTGGCTACAGAAGGGCACGTGAGTACAGTGTAAGGCTGGCAGCGACCTTGCACCTGCATAAAAGTATCTTGGCCTTGAGCACCCCGATTAGGCTCATGCTTAGAGCTGCCTTGAATATCCAGTGTATTCTTAGGGCCCCACAATAATTTTGTCAAAAGTCCCTAAAATATATACTTTAAATGGCTATTCATAAATTTTATGTAAATGTAAATATATACACACGTACAAACATCCCCTAAAGTAGGGATGAGGGCTACACATCTGGACTGTATCATATTTACTCTCATAGATCTATTTTCATTGAATTGTTCTGTAATTTTGTTTTATCATAATGCCCCCAAAGAATCTAGTGAAAAGTAGCTTCATCAATACATCTGTGTTTTCTGGAGGGATGCTTGAGTGAGCTGCTTACCATGTTATATGATATTCTTTCTATGAGGATAAACAAGAGAAATTTCAGTAATATGTGAGCCACTTGCAAACATGTGTTTGTTTTCACACTAAATCACATAAAGGATCATTTTTCCCTCTCTTGGGTTACTTCTACCAAACACAGAGCTTTGGAACCCATGGGTTTTATGGCATGAAATCTGTATTATTAACTATTTAATTCTCTTATTTTTCCTCATTGAGCTTAAAGTCTCCTGTGTTGGCATTGATTTATTGTTGCAGAAGGAATAAAGAAAGTTAGGTAAAAAGCAGATTCTTGAAAACATCTGTCAACCGAAGGGAAATACTATAAAAGCAACCAGACCAATAATTAAAAATTCAAATGCTAAAGACTTTCCCAATCCCTCTCAGTTCATGTAAATAAGACACAAAAAGTGGAATCTGTTTATGCCTTTACTATTGATGAGAAATCTGAGCTGTGGGTCAAGGGGAGATAATCTAGGGAAATAATGCTACTGGGAAGACTCAACCTTGTCTTGCAAATCAAAGAAAAGGATTACAAGAAAGTAACTTCTATTTTATTAACTAGAAAAATAAGAATTAAACATGCTTATTTCTGCCCAGCTGGCATGGCTCAGTGGTTGAGCATAGACCTATGCCTATGAACCAGATGGTCACAGTTTGATTCCCAGGTTGCAGGCTTGATCCCCAGTGTGGAGTGTGCAGGGGGCAGCTGATCAATGATTCCCTCTCATCATTGATGTTTTTATCTCTCTCTCCCTCTCCCTTCCTCTCTGAAATCAACATATATATATGCCTATTTTACTGTGTTGTTTTAAGCATTCATTTAAAAAAATGCATGTAGGAAAGCCTTTTAGTCTTAGTGTTAAAAAAGTTAGTGAAAATTAAGTTATACAAATAGTATCTAAGAATACAATGTTTATGGCTTATTAATGAGGATTGAGTTCAACAAGTAGAGTGTGAAAACCACATACAGCAGCTGCTTAGACAATAGGGGCTTGAGATGAAAAACAACATATAACAATTACTGTATTTTCTCCTCCTGGAACGTTCTGATTATTATTGTTCTGTGTTCATTCCTTTCACAGCTGTTCCCAAGCTTACTAGCCATCTTGTTGTATTTTATCCAGTCAACATTTTTATTCCATCTTCTTTCATTTACCCTTCTCAAGCCTTCCCAGTAGAATCCATATACAAGCAGCATTCTTTTCATATTTTTCTTTTGTTTCTAGTTTTGCTCCCAGCATGTCTTCCTAAGGAGGAGGAGAGCATTGCCAAGACTTTCTCAAATCTGAGTGACAAACACTGCTAAGCAAGTTTCAATTTTTCCTTGAGGTCCACAGGAGGTAAAGCCTTTATGTTTATCTACTGGCTCTTGACAGAATAATTGCACATCTTCTATGTGCTAACTGCTTTGTAGCCAATGGTTGCAAACTAAGTTCACAAACACTACCTTGAAAATCCTCTGCATCACCTTAAAGTGGCCTTATCAGTGTCTCCATTTCACATAGTAAAAACTAACTCTTATTAAATGAGGTGTGGTAACATTCCAGCCCAGACATCAGACTCTCATCGGCCACTTTCTGCAGTATGGCAGTCTAGAATAA